>NW_027065370.1:0-22213 GCF_032884065.1 Artemia franciscana
AAATGAAGATATTAGACTATTATATGATTGCAAATGGTAAAGAATGTGATTAAAGGCTCTTTTCCTATTTCAAAAGTTTTAGTTTTCGAGGGTAATAGCTACGTATGTTGAAAAAATGAAGATACTAGACGAGTTTATGATTGCACATGGTAAAGAATGTGATTAAAGGCTCTTTTCCTATTTCAAAAGTTTTAGTTTTCGAGGGTAATAGCTACGTATGTTGAAAAAATGAAGATATTAGACTATTTTATGATTGCAAATGGTAAAGAACGTGATTAGAGGCTCTTTTCCTATTTCAAAAGTTTTAGTTTTCGAGGGTAATAGCTACGTATGTTGAAAAAATGAAGATTTTAGACTATTTTATGATTGCAAATGGTAAAGAATGTGATTAAAGGCACTTTAAATATTTCAAAAGTTTTAGTTTTCGGGGGTAAGAGTTACGTATGTTGAAAAAATGAAGATATTAGACTATTTTATGATTGCAAATGGTAAAGAATGTGATTAAAGGCTCTTTTCCTATTTTAAAAGTTTTAGTTTTCGAGGGTAATAGCTACATATGTTGAAAAAATGAAGATATTAGACTATTTTATGATTGCAAATGGTAAAGAATGTGATTAAAGGCTCTTTTCCTATTTCAAAAGTTTTAGTTTTTGAGGGTAATAGCTACGTATGTTGAAAAAATGAAGATATTATACTATTTTATGATTGCAAATGTTAAAGAATGTGATTAAAGGCTCTTTTCCTATTTCAAAAGTTTTAGTTTTCGAGGGTAATAGCTACGTATGTTGAAAAAATTAAGCTATTAGACAATTTTATGATTGCAAATGGTAAAGAATGTGATTAAAGGCTCTTTTCCTATTTCAAAAGTTTTAGTTTTCGAGGGTAATAGCTAAGTATGTTGAAAAAATGAAGATATTAAACTATTTTATGATTGCAAATGTTAAAGAATGTGATTAAAGGCTCTTTTCCTATTTCAAAAGTTTTAGTTTTCGAGGGTAATAGCTACGTATGTTGAAAAAATGAAGATATTAGACTATATATGATTGCAAATGGTAAAGAATGTGATTAAAGGCTCTTTTCCTATGTCAAAAGTTTTAGTTTTCGAGGGTAATAGCTTTGTCTGTGGAAAAAATGAAGATATTAGACTATTTTATGATTGCAAATGTTAAAGAATGTGATTAAAGGCTCTTTTCCTATTTCAAAAGTTTTAGTTTTCGAGGGTAATAGCTATGTCTGTGGAAAAAATGAAGATGTTAGACTATTTTATGATTGCACATGGTAAAGAATGTGATTAAAGGCTCTTTTCCTATTTCAAAAGTTTTAGTTTTCGAGGATAATAGCTACGTATGTTGAAAAAATTAAGATATTAGACTTCTTTATGATTGCAAATGGTAAAGAATGTGATTAAAGGCTCTTTTTCTATTTCAAAAGTTTTAGTTTTCGAGGGTAATAGCTAGGTCTGTGGAAAAAATGAAAATATTAGACTATTTTATGATTGCACATGGTAAAGAATGTGATTAAAGGCTCTTTTCCTATTTCAAAAGTTTTAGTTTTCGAGGGCAATAGCTACGTATGTTGAAAAAATTAAGATATTAGACAATTTTATGATTGCAAATGGTAAAGAATGTGATTAAAGGCTCTTTTCCTATTTCAAAAGTTTTAGTTTTCGAGGGTAATAGCTACGTATGTTGAAAAAATGAAGATATTAGACTATTTTATGATTGCAAATGGTAAAGAATGTGATTAAAGGCTCTTTTCCTATTTCAAAAGTTTTAGTTTTCGAGGGTAATAGCTACGTATGTTGAAAAAATGAAGATATTAGACTATTTTATGATTGCACATGGTAAAGAATGTGATTAAAGGCTCTTTTCCTATTTAAAAAGTTTTAGTTTTCGGGCATAAGAGCTACGTATGTTGAAAAAATGAAGATATTAGACTATTTTATGATTGCAAATGGTAAAGAATGTGATTAAAGGCTCTTTTCCTATTCCAAAACTTTTAGTTTTCAAGGGTAATACCTTTGTCTGTGGAAAAAATGAAGATATTAGACTATTTTATGATTGCAAATGGTAAAGAATGTGATTAAAGGCTCTTTTCCTATTTCAAAAGTTTTAGTTTTCGGGGTAAGAGCTACGTATGTTGAAAAAATGAAGATATTAGACTATTTTATTTTTGCAAATGGTAAAGAATGTGATTAAAGGCTCTTTTCCTATTTCAAAAGTTTTAGTTTTCGAGGGTAATAGCTAAGTATGTTGAAAAAATGAAGATATTAGACTATTTTATGATTGCAAATGGTAAAGAATGTGATTAAAGGCTCTTTTCCTATTTCAAAAGTTTTAGTTTTCGAGGGTAATAGCTACGTATGTTGAAAAAATGAAGATATTAGACTATTTTATGATTGCAAATGGTAAAGAATGTGATTAAAGGCTCTTTTCCTATGTCAAAAGTTTTAGTTTTCGAGGGTAATAGCTTTGTCTGTGGAAAAAATGAAGATATTAGACTATTTTATGATTGCAAATGGTAAAGAATGTGATTAAAGGCTCTTTTCCTATATCAAAAGTTTTAGTTTTCGAGGGTAATAGCTACGTATGTTTAAAAAATGAAGATATTAGACTATTTTATGATTGCAAATGGTAAAGAATGTGATTAAAGGCTATTTTCCTATTTCAAAAGTTTTAGTTTTCGAGGGTAAAAGCTACGTATGTTGAAAAAAATGAAGATATTAGACTATTTTATGATTGCAAATGGTAAAGAATGTGATTAAAGGCTCTTTTCCTATTTCAAAAGTTTTAGTTTTCGAGGGTAATAGCTACGTATGTTGAAAAAATTAAGATATTAGACAATTTTATGATTGCAAATGGTAAAGAATGTGATTAAAGGCTCTTTTCCTATTTCAAAAGTTTTAGTTTTCGAGGGTAGTAGCTACGTATGTTGAAAAAATGAAGATATTAGACTATTTTATGATTGCAAATGGTAAAGAATGTGATTAAAGGCTCTTTTCCTATTTCAAAAGTTTTAGTTTTCGAGGGTAATAGCTACGTATGTTGTAAAAATGAAGATATTAGACTATTTTATGATTGCAAATGGTAAAGAATGTGATTAAAGGCTCTTTTCCTATTTCAAAAGTTTTAGTTTTCGAGGGTAATAGCTACGTATGTTGAAAAAATGAAGATATTAGACAATTTTATGATTGCATATGGTAAAGAATGTGATTAAAGGCTCTTTTCCTATTTCAAAAGTTTTAGTTTTCGAGGGTAATAGCTACGTATGTTGAAAAATGAAGATATTAGACTATTTTATGATTGCAAATGGTAAAGAATGTGATTAAAGGCTCTTTTCCTATTTCAAAAGTTTTAGTTTTCAAGGGTAATAGCTACGTATGTTGAAAAAATGAAGATATTAGACTATTTTATGATTGCAAATGGTAAAGAATGTGATTAAAGGCTCTTTTCCTATTTCAAAAGTTTTAGTTTTCGGGGTTAAGAGTTACGTATGTTGAAAAAATGAAGATATTAGACTATTTTATGATTGCAAATGGTAAAGAATGTGATTAAAGGCTCTTTTCCTATTCCAAAACTTTTAGTTTTCGAGGGTAATACCTTTGTCTGTGGAAAAAATGAAGATATTAGACTATTTTATGATTGCAAATGGTAAAGAATGTGATTAAAGGCTCTTTTCCTATTTCAAAAGTTTTAGTTTTCGGGGGTAAGAGCTACGTATGTTGAAAAAATGAAGATATTAGACTATTTTATTTTTGCAAATGGTAAAGAATGTGATTAAATGCTCTTCTCCTATGTCAAAATTCTTAGTTTTTGGGGATAAGAGCTTTGTCTGTGGAAAAAATGAAGATATTAGACAATTTTATGATTGCACATTGTAAAGAATGTGATTAAAGGTTCTTTTCCTATGTCAAAAGTTTTAGTTTTCGAGGGTAATAGCTACGTATGTTGAAAAAATGAAGATATTAGACTATTTTATGATTGCAAATGGTAATGAATGTGATTAAAGGCTCTTTTCCTATGTCAAAAGTTTTAGTTTTCGAGGGTAATAGCTATGTATGTTGAAAAAATGAAGATATTAGACTATTTTATGATTGCAAATGGTAAAGAATGTGATTAAAGGCTCTTTTCCTATTTCAAAAGTTTTAGTTTTCGAGGGTAATAGCTAGGTCTGTGGAAAAAATGAAGATATTAGACTATTTTATGATTGCACATGGTAAAGAATGTGATTAAAGGCTCTTTTCCTATTTCAAAAGTTTTAGTTTTCGAGGATAATAGCTACGTATGTTGAAAAATGAAGATATTAGACTATTTTATGATTGCAAATGGTAAAGAATGTGATTAAAGGCTCTTTTTCTATTTCAAAAGTTTTAGTTTTCGAGGGTAATAGCTAGGTCTGTGGAAAAAATGAAAATATTAGACTATTTTATGATTGCACATGGTAAAGAATGTGATTAAAGGCTCTTTTCCTATTTCAAAAGTTTTAGTTTTCGACGGTAATAGCTACGTATGTTGAAAAAAATGAAGATATTAGACTATTTTATGATTGCAAATGGTAAAGAATGTGATTAAAGGCTCTTTTCCTATTTCAAAAGTTTTAGTTTTCGAGGGTAATAGCTACGTATGTTGAAAAAATGAAGATATTAGACAATTTCATGATTGCACATGGTAAAGAATGTGATTAAAGGCTCTTTTGCTATTTCAAAAGTTTTAGTTTTCGAGGGTAATAGCTACGTATGTTGAAAAAATGAAGATATTAGACTAGTTATGATTGCAAATGGTAAAGAATGTGATTAAAGGCTCTTTTCCTATTTCAAACGTTTTAGTTTTCGAGGGTAATAGCTACGTATGTTGAAAAAATGAAGATTTTAGACTATTTTATGATTGCAAATGGTAAAGAATGTGATTAAAGGCACTTTTCCTATTTCAAAAGTTTTAGTTTTCGGGGGTAAGAGCTACGTATGTTGAAAAAATGAAGATATTAGACTATTTTATGATTGCAAATGGTAAAGAATGTGATTAAAGGCTCTTTTCCTATTCCAAAAATTTTAGTTTTCGAGGGTAATACCTTTGTCTGTGGAAAAAATGAAGATATTAGACTATTTTATGATTGCAAATGGTAATGAATGTGATTAAAGGCTCTTTTCCTATGTCAAAAGTTTTAGTTTTCGAGGGTAATAGCTATGTATGTTGAAAAAATGAAGATATTAGACTATTTTATGATTGCAAATGGTAAAGAATGTGATTAAAGGCTCTTTTCCTATTTCAAAAGTTTTAGTTTTCGAGGGTAATAGCTAGGTCTGTGGAAAAAATGAAGATATTAGACTATTTTATGATTGCACATGGTAAAGAATGTGATTAAAGGCTCTTTTCCTATTTCAAAAGTTTTAGTTTTCGAGGATAATAGCTACGTATGTTGAAAAATGAAGATATTAGACTATTTTATGATTGTAAATGGTAAAGAATGTGATTAAAGGCTCTTTTTCTATTTCAAAAGTTTTAGTTTTCGGGGGTAATAGCTACGTCTGTGGAAAAAATGAAAATATTAAACTATTTTATGATTGCACATGGTAAAGAATGTGATTAAAGGCTCTTTTCCTATGTCAAAAGTTTTAGTTTTCGACGGTAATAGCTACGTATGTTGAAAAAAATGAAGATATTAGACTATTTTATGATTGCAAATGGTAAAGAATGTGATTAAAGGCTCTTTTCCTATTTCAAAAGTTTTAGTTTTCGAGGGTAATAGCTACGTATGTTGAAAAAATGAAGATATTAGACAATTTCATGATTGCACATGGTAAAGAATGTGATTAAAGGCTCTTTTGCTATTTCAAAAGTTTTAGTTTTCGAGGGTAATAGCTACGTATGTTGAAAAAATGAAGATATTAGACTAGTTATGATTGCAAATGGTAAAGAATGTGATTAAAGGCTCTTTTCCTATTTCAAACGTTTTAGTTTTCGAGGGTAATAGCTACGTATGTTGAAAAAATGAAGATTTTAGACTATTTTATGATTGCAAATGGTAAAGAATGTGATTAAAGGCACTTTTCCTATTTCAAAAGTTTTAGTTTTCGGGGGTAAGAGCTACGTATGTTGAAAAAATGAAGATATTAGACTATTTTATGATTGCAAATGGTAAAGAATGTGATTAAAGGCTCTTTTCCTATTCCAAAAATTTTAGTTTTCGAGGGTAATACCTTTGTCTGTGGAAAAAATGAAGATATTAGACTATTTTATGATTGCAAATGGTAATGAATGTGATTAAAGGCTCTTTTCCTATGTCAAAAGTTTTAGTTTTCGAGGGTAATAGCTATGTATGTTGAAAAAATGAAGATATTAGACTATTTTATGATTGCAAATGGTAAAGAATGTGATTAAAGGCTCTTTTCCTATTTCAAAAGTTTTAGTTTTCGAGGGTAATAGCTAGGTCTGTGGAAAAAATGAAGATATTAGACTATTTTATGATTGCACATGGTAAAGAATGTGATTAAAGGCTCTTTTCCTATTTCAAAAGTTTTAGTTTTCGAGGATAATAGCTACGTATGTTGAAAAATGAAGATATTAGACTATTTTATGATTGCAAATGGTAAAGAATGTGATTAAAGGCTCTTTTTCTATTTCAAAAGTTTTAGTTTTCGAGGGTAATAGCTAGGTCTGTGGAAAAAATGAAAATATTAGACTATTTTATGATTGCACATGGTAAAGAATGTGATTAAAGGCTCTTTTCCTATTTCAAAAGTTTTAGTTTTCGACGGTAATAGCTACGTATGTTGAAAAAAATGAAGATATTAGACTATTTTATGATTGCAAATGGTAAAGAATGTGATTAAAGGCTCTTTTCCTATTTCAAAAGTTTTAGTTTTCGAGGGTAATAGCTACGTATGTTGAAAAAATGAAGATATTAGACAATTTCATGATTGCACATGGTAAAGAATGTGATTAAAGGCTCTTTTGCTATTTCAAAAGTTTTAGTTTTCGAGGGTAATAGCTACGTATGTTGAAAAAATGAAGATATTAGACTAGTTATGATTGCAAATGGTAAAGAATGTGATTAAAGGCTCTTTTCCTATTTCAAACGTTTTAGTTTTCGAGGGTAATAGCTACGTATGTTGAAAAAATGAAGATTTTAGACTATTTTATGATTGCAAATGGTAAAGAATGTGATTAAAGGCACTTTTCCTATTTCAAAAGTTTTAGTTTTCGGGGGTAAGAGCTACGTATGTTGAAAAAATGAAGATATTAGACTATTTTATGATTGCAAATGGTAAAGAATGTGATTAAAGTCTCTTTTCCTATTCCAAAAATTTTAGTTTTCGAGGGTAATACCTTTGTCTGTGGAAAAAATGAAGATATTAGACTATTTTATGATTACAAATGGTAAAGAATGTGATTAAAGGCTCTTTTCCTATTTCAAAAGTTTTAGTTTTCGAGGGTAATAGCTACGTATGTTGAAAAATGAAGATATTAGACTATTTTATGATTGCAAATGGTAAAGAATGTGATTAAAGGCTCTTTTCCTATTTCAAAAGTTTTAGTTTTCAAGGGTAATAGCTACGTATGTTGAAAAAATGAAGATATTAGACTATTTTATGATTGCAAATGGTAAAGAATGTGATTAAAGGCTCTTTTCCTATTTCAAAAGTTTTAGTTTTCGGGGTTAAGAGTTACGTATGTTGAAAAAATGAAGATATTAGACTATTTTATGATTGCAAATGGTAAAGAATGTGATTAAAGGCTCTTTTCCTATTCCAAAACTTTTAGTTTTCGAGGGTAATACCTTTGTCTGTGGAAAAAATGAAGATATTAGACTATTTTATGATTGCAAATGGTAAAGAATGTGATTAAAGGCTCTTTTCCTATTTCAAAAGTTTTAGTTTTCGGGGGTAAGAGCTACGTATGTTGAAAAAATGAAGATATTAGACTATTTTATTTTTGCAAATGGTAAAGAATGTGATTAAATGCTCTTCTCCTATGTCAAAATTCTTAGTTTTTGGGGATAAGAGCTTTGTCTGTGGAAAAAATGAAGATATTAGACAATTTTATGATTGCACATTGTAAAGAATGTGATTAAAGGTTCTTTTCCTATGTCAAAAGTTTTAGTTTTCGAGGGTAATAGCTACGTATGTTGAAAAAATGAAGATATTAGACTATTTTATGATTGCAAATGGTAATGAATGTGATTAAAGGCTCTTTTCCTATGTCAAAAGTTTTAGTTTTCGAGGGTAATAGCTATGTATGTTGAAAAAATGAAGATATTAGACTATTTTATGATTGCAAATGGTAAAGAATGTGATTAAAGGCTCTTTTCCTATTTCAAAAGTTTTAGTTTTCGAGGGTAATAGCTAGGTCTGTGGAAAAAATGAAGATATTAGACTATTTTATGATTGCACATGGTAAAGAATGTGATTAAAGGCTCTTTTCCTATTTCAAAAGTTTTAGTTTTCGAGGATAATAGCTACGTATGTCGAAAAATGAAGATATTAGACTATTTTATGATTGCAAATGGTAAAGAATGTGATTAAAGGCTCTTTTTCTATTTCAAAAGTTTTAGTTTTCGAGGGTAATAGCTAGGTCTGTGGAAAAAATGAAAATATTAGACTATTTTATGATTGCACATGGTAAAGAATGTGATTAAAGGCTCTTTTCCTATTTCAAAAGTTTTAGTTTTCGACGGTAATAGCTACGTATGTTGAAAAAAATGAAGATATTAGACTATTTTATGATTGCAAATGGTAAAGAATGTGATTAAAGGCTCTTTTCCTATTTCAAAAGTTTTAGTTTTCGAGGGTAATAGCTACGTATGTTGAAAAAATGAAGATATTAGACAATTTCATGATTGCACATGGTAAAGAATGTGATTAAAGGCTCTTTTGCTATTTCAAAAGTTTTAGTTTTCGAGGGTAATAGCTACGTATGTTGAAAAAATGAAGATATTAGACTAGTTATGATTGCAAATGGTAAAGAATGTGATTAAAGGCTCTTTTCCTATTTCAAACGTTTTAGTTTTCGAGGGTAATAGCTACGTATGTTGAAAAAATGAAGATTTTAGACTATTTTATGATTGCAAATGGTAAAGAATGTGATTAAAGGCACTTTTCCTATTTCAAAAGTTTTAGTTTTCGGGGGTAAGAGCTACGTATGTTGAAAAAATGAAGATATTAGACTATTTTATGATTGCAAATGGTAAAGAATGTGATTAAAGGCTCTTTTCCTATTCCAAAAATTTTAGTTTTCGAGGGTAATACCTTTGTCTGTGGAAAAAATGAAGATATTAGACTATTTTATGATTGCAAATGGTAATGAATGTGATTAAAGGCTCTTTTCCTATGTCAAAAGTTTTAGTTTTCGAGGGTAATAGCTATGTATGTTGAAAAAATGAAGATATTAGACTATTTTATGATTGCAAATGGTAAAGAATGTGATTAAAGGCTCTTTTCCTATTTCAAAAGTTTTAGTTTTCGAGGGTAATAGCTAGGTCTGTGGAAAAAATGAAGATATTAGACTATTTTATGATTGCACATGGTAAAGAATGTGATTAAAGGCTCTTTTCCTATTTCAAAAGTTTTAGTTTTCGAGGATAATAGCTACGTATGTTGAAAAATGAAGATATTAGACTATTTTATGATTGCAAATGGTAAAGAATGTGATTAAAGGCTCTTTTTCTATTTCAAAAGTTTTAGTTTTCGAGGGTAATAGCTAGGTCTGTGGAAAAAATGAAAATATTAGACTATTTTATGATTGCACATGGTAAAGAATGTGATTAAAGGCTCTTTTCCTATTTCAAAAGTTTTAGTTTTCGACGGTAATAGCTACGTATGTTGAAAAAAATGAAGATATTAGACTATTTTATGATTGCAAATGGTAAAGAATGTGATTAAAGGCTCTTTTCCTATTTCAAAAGTTTTAGTTTTCGAGGGTAATAGCTACGTATGTTGAAAAAATGAAGATATTAGACAATTTCATGATTGCACATGGTAAAGAATGTGATTAAAGGCTCTTTTGCTATTTCAAAAGTTTTAGTTTTCGAGGGTAATAGCTACGTATGTTGAAAAAATGAAGATATTAGACTAGTGATGATTGCAAATGGTAAAGAATGTGATTAAAGGCTCTTTTCCTATTTCAAACGTTTTAGTTTTCGAGGGTAATAGCTACGTATGTTGAAAAAATGAAGATTTTAGACTATTTTATGATTGCAAATGGTAAAGAATGTGATTAAAGGCACTTTTCCTATTTCAAAAGTTTTAGTTTTCGGGGGTAAGAGCTACGTATGTTGAAAAAATGAAGATATTAGACTATTTTATGATTGCAAATGGTAAAGAATGTGATTAAAGGCTCTTTTCCTATTCCAAAAATTTTAGTTTTCGAGGGTAATACCTTTGTCTGTGGAAAAAATGAAGATATTAGACTATTTTATGATTGCAAATGGTAATGAATGTGATTAAAGGCTCTTTTCCTATGTCAAAAGTTTTAGTTTTCGAGGGTAATAGCTATGTATGTTGAAAAAATGAAGATATTAGACTATTTTATGATTGCAAATGGTAAAGAATGTGATTAAAGGCTCTTTTCCTATTTCAAAAGTTTTAGTTTTCGAGGGTAATAGCTAGGTCTGTGGAAAAAATGAAGATATTAGACTATTTTATGATTGCACATGGTAAAGAATGTGATTAAAGGCTCTTTTCCTATTTCAAAAGTTTTAGTTTTCGAGGATAATAGCTACGTATGTTGAAAAATGAAGATATTAGACTATTTTATGATTGCAAATGGTAAAGAATGTGATTAAAGGCTCTTTTTCTATTTCAAAAGTTTTAGTTTTCGAGGGTAATAGCTAGGTCTGTGGAAAAAATGAAAATATTAGACTATTTTATGATTGCACATGGTAAAGAATGTGATTAAAGGCTCTTTTCCTATTTCAAAAGTTTTAGTTTTCGACGGTAATAGCTACGTATGTTGAAAAAAATGAAGATATTAGACTATTTTATGATTGCAAATGGTAAAGAATGTGATTAAAGGCTCTTTTCCTATTTCAAAAGTTTTAGTTTTCGAGGGTAATAGCTACGTATGTTGAAAAAATGAAGATATTAGACAATTTCATGATTGCACATGGTAAAGAATGTGATTAAAGGCTCTTTTGCTATTTCAAAAGTTTTAGTTTTCGAGGGTAATAGCTACGTATGTTGAAAAAATGAAGATATTAGACTAGTTATGATTGCAAATGGTAAAGAATGTGATTAAAGGCTCTTTTCCTATTTCAAACGTTTTAGTTTTCGAGGGTAATAGCTACGTATGTTGAAAAAATGAAGATTTTAGACTATTTTATGATTGCAAATGGTAAAGAATGTGATTAAAGGCACTTTTCCTATTTCAAAAGTTTTAGTTTTCGGGGGTAAGAGCTACGTATGTTAAAAAAATGAAGATATTAGACTATTTTATGATTGCAAATGGTAAAGAATGTGATTAAAGTCTCTTTTCCTATTCCAAAAATTTTAGTTTTCGAGGGTAATACCTTTGTCTGTGGAAAAAATGAAGATATTAGACTATTTTATGATTACAAATGGTAAAGAATGTGATTAAAGGCTCTTTTCCTATTTCAAAAGTTTTAGTTTTCGAGGGTAATAGCTACGTATGTTGAAAAAATGAAGATATTATACTATTTTATGATTGCAAATGTTAAAGAATGTGATTAAAGGCTCTTTTCCTATTTCAAAAGTTTTAGTTTTCGAGGGTAATAGCTACGTATGTTGAAAAAATTAAGCTATTAGACAATTTTATGATTGCAAATGGTAAAGAATGTGATTAAAGGCTCTTTTCCTATTTCAAAAGTTTTAGTTTTCGAGGGTAATAGCTAAGTATGTTGAAAAAATGAAGATATTAGACTATTTTATGATTGCAAATGGTAAAGAATGTGATTAAAGGCTCTTTTCCTATTTCAAAAGTTTTAGTTTTCGAGGGTAATAGCTACGTATGTTGAAAAAATGAAGATATTAGACTATTTTATGATTGCAAATGGTAAAGAATGTGATTAAAGGCTCTTTTCCTATGTCAAAAGTTTTAGTTTTCGAGGGTAATAGCTTTGTCTGTGGAAAAAATGAAGATATTAGACTATTTTATGATTGCAAATGGTAAAGAATGTGATTAAAGGCTCTTTTCCTATTTCAAAAGTTTTAGTTTTCGAGGGTAATAGCTAGGTCTATGGAAAAAATGAAGATGTTAGACTATTTTATGATTGCACATGGCAAAGAATGTGATTAAAGGCTCTTTTCCTATTTCAAAAGTTTTAGTTTTCGAGGATAATAGCTACGTATGTTGAAAAAATGAAGATATTAGACTTCTTTATGATTGCAAATGGTAAAGAATATGATTAAAGGCTCAATTTCTATTTCAAAAGTTTGGGTTTTCAAGGGTTATAGCTAGGTCTGTGGAAAAAATGAACATATTAGACTATTTTATGATTGCACATGGTAAAGAATGTGATTAAAGGCTCTTTTCCTATTTTAAAAGTTTTAGTTTTCGAGGGTAATAGCTACGTATGTTGAAAAAATTAAGATATTAGACAATTTTATGATTGCAAATGGTAAAGAATGTGATTAAAGGCTCTTTTCCTATTTCAAAAGTTTTAGTTTTCGAGGGTAATAGCTACGTATGTTGAAAAAATGAAGATATTAGACTATTTTATGATTGCAAATGGTAAAGAATGTGATTAAAGGCTCTTTTCCTATTTCAAAAGTTTTAGTTTTCGAGGGTAATAGCTACGTATGTTGTAAAAATGAAGATATTAGACTATTTTATGATAACAAATGGTAAAGAATGTGATTAAAGGCTCTTTTCCTATTTCAAAAGTTTTAGTTTTCGAGGGTAATAGCTACGTATGTTGAAAAAATGAAGATATTAGACAATTTTATGATTGCATATGGTAAAGAATGTGATTAAAGGCTCTTTTCCTATTTCAAAAGTTTTAGTTTTCGAGGGTAATAGCTACGTATGTTGAAAAATGAAGATATTAGACTATTTTATGATTGCAAATGGTAAAGAATGTGATTAAAGGCTCTTTTCCTATTTCAAAAGTTTTAGTTTTCGAGGGTAATAGCTACGTATGTTGAAAAAATGAAGATATTAGACTATTTTATGATTGCAAATGGTAAAGAATGTGATTAAAGGCTCTTTTCCTATTTCAAAAGTTTTAGTTTTCGGGCGTAAGAGCTACGTATGTTGAAAAAATGAAGATATTAGACTATTTTATGATTGCAAATGGTAAAGAATGTGATTAAAGGCTCTTTTCCTATTCCAAAACTTTTAGTTTTCGAGGGTAATACCTTTGTCTGTGGAAAAAATGAAGATATTAGACTATTTTATGATTGCAAATGGTAAAGAATGTGATTAAAGGCTCTTTTCCTATTTCAAAAGTTTTAGTTTTCGGGGGTAAGAGCTACGTATGTTGAAAAAATGAAGATATTAGACTATTTTATGATTGCAAATGGTAAAGAATGTGATTAAAGGCTCTTTTCCTATTTCAAAAGTTTTAGTTTTCGAGGGTAATAGCTACGTATGTTGAAAAAATGAAGATATTAGAAAATTTTATGATTGCAAATGGTAAAGAATGTGATTAAAGGCTTTTTTCCTATGTCAAAAGTTTTAGTTTTCGAGGGTAATAGCTTTGTCTGTGGAAAAAATGAAGATATTAGACTATTTTATGATTGCAAATGGTAAAGAATGTGATTAAAGGCTCTTTTCCTATGTCAAAAGTTTTAGTTTTCGAGGGTAATAGCTACGTATGTTTAAAAAATGAAGATATTAGACTATTTTATGATTGCAAATGGTAAAGAATGTGATTAAAGGCTCTTTTCCTATTTCAAAAGTTTTAGTTTTCGAGGGTAATAGCTACGTATGTTGAAAAAATTAAGATATTAGACAATTTTATGATTGCAAATGGTAAAAAATGTGATTAAAGGCTCTTTTCCTATTTCAAAAGTTTTAGTTTTCGAGGGTAATAGCTACGTATGTTAAAAAAAAGAAGATATTAGACTATTTTATGATTGCAAATGGTAAAGAATGTGATTAAAGGCTCTTTTCCTATTTCAAAAGTTTTAGTTTTCGAGGGTAATAGCTACGTATATTGTAAAAATGAAGATATTAGACTATTTTATGATTGCAAATGGTAAAGAATGTGATTAAAGGCTCTTTTCCTATTTCAAAAGTTTTAGTTTTCGAGGGTAATAGCTACGTATGTTGAAAAAATGAAGATATTAGACAATTTTATGATTGCATATGGTAAAGAATGTGATTAAAGGCTCATTTCCTATTTCAAAAGTTTTAGTTTTCGAGGGTAATAGCTACGTATGTTGAAAAATGAAGATATTAGACTATTTTATGATTGCAAATGGTAAAGAATGTGATTAAAGGCTCTTTTCCTATTTCAAAAGTTTTAGTTTTCGAGGGTAATAGCTACGTATGTTGAAAAAATGAAGATATTAGACTATTTTATGATTGCAAATGGTAAAGAATGTGATTAAAGGCTCTTTTCCTATTTCAAAAGTTTTAGTTTTCGGGGTTAAGAGTTACGTATGTTGAAAAAATGAAGATATTAGACTATTTTCTGATTGCAAATGGTAAAGAATGTGATTAAAGGCTCTTTTCCTATTCCAAAACTTTTAGTTTTCGAGGGTAATACCTTTGTCTGTGGAAAAAATGAAGATATTAGACTATTTTATGATTGCAAATGGTAAAGAATGTGATTAAAGGCTCTTTTCCTAGTTCAAAAGTTTTAGTTTTCGGGGGTAAGAGCTACGTATGTTGAAAAAATGAAGATATTAGACTATTTTATTTTTGCAAATGGTAAAAAATGTGATTAAATGCTCTTCTCCTATGTCAAAAGTCTTAGTTTTTGGGGATAAGAGCTTTGTCTGTGGAAAAAATGAAGATATTAGACAATTTTATGATTGCACATTGTAAAGAATGTGATTAAAGGTTCTTTTCCTATGTCAAAAGTTTTAGTTTTCGAGGGTAATAGCTACGTATGTTGAAAAAATGAAGATATTAGACTATTTTATGATTGCAAATGGTAAAGAATGTGATTAAAGGCTCTTTTCCTATTTCAAAAGTTTTAGTTTTCGAGGGTAATAGCTTTGTCTGTGGAAAAAATGAAGATATTAGACAATTTTATGATAGCACATGGTAAAGAATTTGATTAAAGGCTCTTTTCCTATGTCAAAAGTTTTAGTTTTCGAGGGTAATAACTACGTATGTTGAAAAAATGAAGATATTAGACTATTTATGATTGCACATGGTAAAGAATGTGATTAAAGGCTCTTTTCCTATTTCAAAAGTTTTAGTTTTCGAGGGTAATAGCTACGTATGTTGAAAAAATGAAGATATTAGAAAATTTTATGATTGCACATGGTAAAGAATGTGATTAAAGGCTCTTTTCCTATGTCAAAAGTTTTAGTTTTCGAGGGTAATAGCTACGTATGTTGAAAAAATGAGGATATTAGACTATTTTATGATTGCAAATGGTAAAGAATGTGATTAAAGGCTCTTTTCCTATTCCAAAACTTTTAGTTTTCGAGGGTAATACCTTTGTCTGT
This sequence comes from Artemia franciscana, assembly GCF_032884065.1. Taxonomy (NCBI): domain Eukaryota; kingdom Metazoa; phylum Arthropoda; class Branchiopoda; order Anostraca; family Artemiidae; genus Artemia; species Artemia franciscana. The sequence goes on from NW_027065370.1 coordinate 15,578, forward strand.
GGAAAAAATGAAGATATTAGACTATTTTATGATTGCAAATGGTAAAGAATGTGATTAAAGGCTCTTTTCCTATTTCAAAAGTTTTAGTTTTCGGGGGTAAGAGCTACGTATGTTGAAGAATGAAGATATTAGACTATTTTATTTTTGCAAATGGTAAAGAATGTGATTAAAGGCTCTTTTCCTATTTCAAAAGTTTTAGTTTTCGAGGGTAATAGCTAAGTATTTTGAAAAAATGAAGATATTAGACTATTTTATGATTGCAAATGGTAAAGAATGTGATTAAAGGCTCTTTTCCTATTTCAAAAGTTTTAGTTTTCGAGGGTAATAGCTACGTATGTTGAAAAAATGAAGATATTAGACAATTTTATGATTGCAAATGGTAAAGAATGTGATTAAAGGCTCTTTTCCTATGTCAAAAGTTTTAGTTTTCGAGGGTAATAGCTTTGTCTGTGGAAAAAATGAAGATATTAGACTATTTTATGATTGCAAATGGTAAAGAATGTGATTAAAGGCTCTTTTCCTATATCAAAAGTTTTAGTTTTCGAGGGTAATAGCTACGTATGTTTAAAAAATGAAGATATTAGACTATTTTATGATTGCAAATGGTAAAGAATGTGATTAAAGGCTCTTTTCCTATTTCAAAAGTTTTAGTTTTCGAGGGTAATAGCTACGTATGTTGAAAAAATGAAGATATTAGACTATTTTATGATTGCAAATGGTAAAGAATGTGATTAAAGGCTCTTTTCCTATTTCAAAAGTTTTAGTTTTCGAGGGTAATAGCTACGTATGTTGTAAAAATGAAGATATTAGACTATTTTATGATTGCAAATGGTAAAGAATGTGATTAAAGGCTCTTTTCCTATTTCAAAAGTTTTAGTTTTCGAGGGTAATAGCTACGTATGTTGAAAAATGAAGATATTAGACTATTTTATGATTGCAAATGGTAAAGAATGTGATTAAAGGCTCTTTTCCTATTTCAAAAGTTTTAGTTTTCGAGGGTAATAGCTACATATGTTGAAAAAATGAAGATATTAGACTATTTTATGATTGCAAATGGTAAAGAATGTGATTAAAGGCTCTTTTCCTATTTCAAAAGTTTTAGTTTTCGGGGTTAAGAGTTACGTATGTTGAAAAAATGAAGATATTAGACTATTTTATGATTGCAAATGGTAAAGAATGTGATTAAAGGCTCTTTTCCTATTCCAAAACTTTTAGTTTTCGAGGGTAATACCTTTGTCTGTGGAAAAAATGAAGATATTAGACTATTTTATGATTGCAAATGGTAAAGAATGTGATTAAAGGCTCTTTTCCTATTTCAAAAGTTTTAGTTTTCGGGGGTAAGAGCTACGTATGTTGAAAAAATGAAGATATTAGACTATTTTATTTTTGCAAATGGTAAAGAATGTGATTAAATGCTCTTCTCCTATGTCAAAAGTCTTAGTTTTTGGGGATAAGAGCTTTGTCTGTGGAAAAAATGAAGATATTAGACAATTTTATGATTGCACATTGTAAAGAATGTGATTAAAGAATGTGGTTCTTTTCCTATGTCAAAAGTTTTAGTTTTCGAGGGTAATAGCTACGTATGTTGAAAAAATGAAGATATTAGACTATTTTATGATTGCAAATGGTAAAGAATGTGATTAAAGGCTCTTTTCCTATTTCAAAAGTTTTAGTTTTCGAGGGTAATAGCTACGTATGTTGAAAAAATGAAGATATTAGACAATTTTATGATTGCACATGGTAAAGAATGTGATTAAAGGCTCTTTTCCTATGTCAAAAGTTTTAGTTTTCGAGGGTAATAGCTACGTATGTTGAAAAAATGAAGATATTAGACTATTTTATGATTGCAAATGGTAAAGAACGTGATTAAAGGCTCTTTTCCTATTTCAAAAGTTATAGTTTTCGAGGGTAATAGCTAGGTCTGTGAAAAAAATGAAGAAATTAGACTATTTTATGATTGCACATGGTAAAGAATGTGATTAAAGGCTCTTTTCCTATTTCAAAAGTTTTAGTTTTCGAGGGTAATAGCTACGTATGTTGAAAAAAATGAAGATATTAGACTATTTTATGATTGCACATGGTAAAGAATGTGATTAAAGGCCCTTTTCCAATTTCAAAAGTTTTAGTTTTCGAGGGTAATAGCTAGGTCTGTGGAAAAAATGAAGATATTAGACTATTTTATGATTGCATATGGTAAAGAATGTGATTAAAGGCTCTTTTCCTATTTCAAAAGTTTTAGTTTTCGAGGATAATAGCTACGTATGTTGAAAAATGAAGATATTAGACTATTTTATGATTGCAAATGGTAAAGAATGTGATTAAAGGCTCTTTTTCTATTTCAAAAGTTTTAGTTTTCGAGGGTAATAGCTAGGTCTGTGGAAAAAATTAAAATATTAGACTATTTTATGATTGCAAATGGTAAAGAATGTGATTAAAGGCTCTTTTCCTATTTCAAAAGTTTTAGTTTTCGACGGTAATAGCTACGTATGTTGAAAAAAATGAAGATATTAGACTATTTTATGATTGCAAATGGTAAAGAATGTGTTTAAAGGCTCTTTTCCTATTTCAAAAGTTTTAGTTTTCGAGGGTAATAGCTACGTATGTTGAAAAAATGAAGATATTAGACAATTTCATGATTGCACATGGTAAAGAATGTGATTAAAGGCTCTTTTCCTATTTCAAAAGTTTTAGTTTTCGAGGGTAATAGCTACGTATGTTGAAAAAATGAAGATATTAGACTATTTTATGATTGCAAATGGTAAAGAATGTGATTAAAGGCTCTTTTCCTATTTCAAACGTTTTAGTTTTCGAGGGTAATAGCTACGTATGTTGAAAAAATGAAGATTTTAGACTATTTTATGATTGCAAATGGTAAAGAATGTGATTAAAGGCACTTTTCCTATTTCAAAAGTTTTAGTTTTCGGGGGTAAGAGCTACGTATGTTGAAAAAATGAAGATATTAGACTATTTTATGATTGCAAATGGTAAAGAATGTAATTAAAGGCTCTTTTCCTATTCCAAAAATTTTAGTTTTCGAGGGTAATACCTTTGTCTGTGGAAAAAATGAAGATATTAGACTATTTTATGATTACAAATGGTAAAGAATGTGATTAAAGGCTCTTTTCCTATTTTAAAAGTTTTAGTTTTCGAGGGTAATAGCTACGTATGTTGAAAAAATGAAGATATTAGACTGTTTTATGATTGCAAATGGTAAAGAATGTGATTAAAGGCTCTTTTCCAATTTCAAAAGTTTTAGTTTTCGAGGGTAATAGCTACGTATGTTGAAAAAATGAAGATATTAGACTATTTTATGATTACAAATTTTAAAGAATGTGATTAAAGGCTCTTTTCCCATTTCAAAAGTTTTAGTTTTTGAGGGTAATAGCTACGTATGTTGAAAAAATTAAGATATTAGACAATTTTATGATTGCAAATGGTAAAGAATGTGATTAAAGGCTTTTTTCCCATTTCAAAAGTTTTAGTTTTCGAGGGTAATAGCTACGTATGGTGAAAAAATGAAGATATTAGACTATTTTATGATTGCAAATGGTAAAGAATGCGATTAAAGGCTCTTTTCCTATGTCAAAAGTTTTAGTTTTCGCGGGTAATAGCTTTGTCTGTGGAAAAAATGAAGATATTAGACTATTTTATGATTGCAAATGGTAAAGAATGTGATTAAAGGCTCTTTTCCTATATCAAAAGTTTTAGTTTTCGAGGGTAATAGCTACGTATGTTGAAAAAATGAAGATATTAGACTATTTTATGATTGCAAATGGTAAAGAATGTGATTAAAGGCTCTTTTCCTATTTCAAAAGTTTTAGTTTTCGAGGGTAATAGCTAGGTCTGTGGAAAAAATGAAGATATTAGACTATTTTATGATTGCAAATGGTAAAGAATGTGATTAAAGGCTCTTTTCCTATTTCAAACGTTTTAGTTTTCGAGGGTAATAGCTACGTATGTTGAAAAAATGAAGATATTAGACTATTTTATGATTGTAAATGGTAAAGAATGTGATTAAAGGCTCTTTTCCTATTTCAAAAGTTTTAGTTTTTGAGGGTAATAGCTACGTATGTTGAAAAAATGAAGATATTAGACTGTTTTATGATCGCAAATGGTAAAGAATGTGATTAAAGGCTCTTTTCCAATTTCAAAAGTTTTAGTTTTCGAGGGTAATAGCTACGTATGTTGAAAAAATGAAGATATTAGACTATTTTATGATTACAAATTTTAAAGAATGTGATTAAAGGCTCTTTTCCCATTTCAAAAGTTTTAGTTTTTGAGGGTAATAGCTACGTATGTTGAAAAAATTAAGATATTAGACAATTTTATGATTGCAAATGGTAAAGAATGTGATTAAAGGCTTTTTTCCCATTTCAAAAGTTTTAGTTTTCGAGGGTAATAGCTACGTATGGTGAAAAAATGAAGATATTAGACTATTTTATGATTGCAAATGGTAAAGAATGCGATTAAAGGCTCTTTTCCTATGTCAAAAGTTTTAGTTTTCGAGGGTAATAGCTTTGTCTGTGGAAAAAATGAAGATATTAGACTATTTTATGATTGCAAATGGTAAAGAATGTGATTAAAGGCTCTTTTCCTATATCAAAAGTTTTAGTTTTCGAGGGTAATAGCTACGTATGTTGAAAAAATGAAGATATTAGACTATTTTATGATTGCAAATGGTAAAGAATGTGATTAAAGGCTCTTTTCCTATTTCAAAAGTTTTAGTTTTCGAGGGTAATAGCTAGGTCTGTGGAAAAAATGAAGATATTAGACTATTTTATGATTGCAAATGGTAAAGAATGTGATTAAAGGCTCTTTTCCTATTTCAAACGTTTTAGTTTTCGAGGGTAATAGCTACGTATGTTGAAAAAATGAAGATATTAGACTATTTTATGATTGCAAATGGTAAAGAATGTGATTAAAGGCTCTTTTCCTATTTCAAAAGTTTTAGTTTTTGAGGGTAATAGCTACGTATGTTGAAAAAATGAAGATATTAGACTATTTTATGATTGCAAATGGTAAAGAATGTGATTAAAGGCTCTTTTCCTATTTCAAAAGTTTTAGTTTTCGAGGGTAATAGCTACGTATGTTGAAAAAATGAAGATATTAGACTATTTTATGATTGCAAATGGTAAAGAATGCGATTAAAGGCTCTTTTCCTATGTCAAAAGTTTTAGTTTTCGAGGGTAATAGCTTTGTCTATGGAAAAAATGAAGATATTAGACTATTTTATGATTGCAAATGGTAAAGAATGTGATTAAAGGCTCTTTTCCTATGTCAAAAGTTTTAGTTTTCGAGGGTAATAGCTACGTATGTTGAAAAAATGAAGATATTAGACTATTTTATGATTGCAAATGGTAAAGAATGTGATTAAAGGCTCTTTTCCTATTTCAAAAGTTTTAGTTTTCGAGGGTAATAGCTAGGTCTGTGGAAAAAATGAAGATATTAGACTATTTTATGATTGCACATGGTAAAGAATGTGATTAAAGGCTCTTTTCCTATTTCAAAAGTTTTAGTTTCGAGGATAATAGCTACGTTTGTTGAAAAAATGAAGATATTAGACTATTTTATGATTGCAAATGGTAAAGAATGTGATTAAAGGCTCTTTTTCTATTTTAAAAGTTTTAGTTTTCGAGGGTAATAGCTAGGTCTGTGGAAAAAATGAAAATATTAGACTATTTTATGATTGCACATGGTAAAGAATGTGATTAAAGGCTCTTTTCCTATTTCAAAAGTTTTAGTTTTCGAGGGTAATACCTACGTATGTTGAAAAAAATGAAGATATTAGACAATTTTATGATTGCAAATGGTAAAGAATGTGATTAAAGCCTCTTTTCCTATTTCAAATGTTTTAGTTTTCGAGGGTAATAGCTACGTATGTTGAAAAAATGAAGATATTAGACTATTTTATGATTGCAAATGGTAAAAAATGTGATTAAAGGCTCTTTTCCTATTTCAAAAGTTTTAGTTTTCGAGGGTAATAGCTACGTATGTTGAAAAAATGAAGATATTAGACTATTTTATGATTGCAAATGGTAAAGAATGTGATTAAAGGCTCTTTTCCTATTTCAAAAGTTTTAGTTTTCGAGGGTAATAGCTACGTATGTTGAAAAAATGAAGATATTAGACAATTTTATGATTGCACATGGTAAAGAATGTGATTAAAGGCTCTTTTCCTATTTCAAAAGTTTTAGTTTTCGAGGGTAATAGCTACGTATGTTGAAAAATGAAGATATTAGACTATTTTATGATTGCAAATGGTAAAGAATGTGATTAAAGGCTCTTTTCCTATTTCAAAAGTTTTAGTTTTCGAGGGTAATAGCTACGTATGTTGAAAAAATGAAGATATTAGACTATTTTATGATTGCAAATGGTAAAGAATGTGATTAAAGGCTCTTTTCCTATTTCAAAAGTTTTAGTTTTCGGGGTTAAGAGCTACGTATGTTGAAAAAATGAAGATTAGACTATTTTATGATTGCAAATGGTAAAGAATGTGATTAAAGGCTCTTTTCCTATTCCAAAAATTTAGTTTTCGAGGGTAATACCTTTGTCTGTGGAAAAAATGAAGATATTAGACTATTTTATGATTGCAAATGGTAAAGAATGTGATTAAAGGCTCTTTTCCTATTTCAAAAA
>NW_027065371.1:0-22210 GCF_032884065.1 Artemia franciscana
ACATGGTAAAGAATGTGATTAAAGGCTCTTTTCCTATTTCAAAAGTTTTAGTTTTCGAGGGTAATAGCTACGTATGTTGAAAAAATGAAGATATTAGACTATTTTATGATTGCACATGGTAAAGAATGTGCTTAAAGGCTCTTTTCCTATGTCAAAAGTTTTAGTTTTCGAGGGTAAAAACTACGTATGTTCAAAAAATGAAGATATTAGACTATTTTATGATTGCACATGGTAAAGAATGTGATTAAAGGCTCTTTTCCTATTTCAAAAGTTTTAGTTTTCGAGGGTAATAGTTACGTATGTTGAAAAAATGAAGATATTAGACAATTTTATGATTGCACATTGTAAAGAATGTGATTAAAGGCTCTTTTCCTATGTCAAAAGTTTTAGTTTTCGAGGGTAATAGCTACGTATGTTGAAAAAATGAAGATATTAGACAATTTTATGATTGCACATGGTAAAGATTGTGATTAAAGGCTCTTTTCCTATTTCAAAAGTTTTAGTTTTCGAGGGTAATAGCTACGTATGTTGAAAAAATGAAGATATTAGACTATTTTATGATTGCACATGGTAAAGAATGTGCTTAAAGGCTCTTTTCCTATGTCAAAAGTTTTAGTTTTCGAGGGTAATAGCTACGTATGTTGAAAAAATGAAGACATTAGACTATTTTATGATTGCACATGGTAAAGAATGTGATTAAAGGCTCTTTTCCTATTTCAAAAGTTTTAGTTTTCGAGGGTAATAGTTACGTATGTTGAAAAAATGAAGATATCAGACTATTTTATGATTGCAAATGGTAAAGAATGTGATTAGAGACTCTTTTCCTGTGTCAAAAGTTTTAGTTTTCGAGGGTAATAGCTACGTATGTTGAAAAAATGAAGATATTAGACAATTTTATGATTGCACATGGTAAAGAATGTGATTAAAGGCTCTTTTCCTATGTCAAAAGTTTTAGTTTTCGGGGGTAATAGCTACGTATGTTGAAAAAATGAAGATATTAGACTATTTTATGATTGCACATGGTAAAGAATGTGATTAAAGGCTCTTTTCCTATTTCAAAAGTTTTAGTTTTCGAGGGTAAAGCTACGTATGTTGAAAAAATGAAGATATTAGACTATTTTATGATTGCAAATGGTAAAGAAAGTGATTAAAGGCTCTTTTCCTATGTCAAAAGTTTTAGTTTTCGAGGGTAATAGCTACGTATGTTGAAAAAATGAAGATATTAGACTATTTTATGATTGCACATGGTAAAGAATGTGATTAAAGGCTCTTTTCCTATTTCAAAAGTTTTAGTTTTCGAGGGTAATAGCTACGTATGTTGAAAAAATGAAGATATTAGACAATTTTATGATTGCACATGGTAAAGAATGTGATTAAAGGCTCTTTTCCTATGTCAAAAGTTTTATTTTTCGAGGGTAATAGCTACGTAAGTTGAAAAAATGAAGATATTAGACTATTTTATGATTGCACTTGGTAAAGAATGTGATTAAAGGCTCTTTTCCTATGTCAAAAGTTTTAGTTTTCGAGGGTAATAGCTACGTATGTTGGAAAAATGAAGATATTAGACTATTTTATGATTTCACATGGTAAAGAATGTGCTTAAAGGCTCTTTTCCTATGTCAAAAGTTTTGGTTTTCGAGGGTAATAGCTACGTATGTTGAAAAAATGTAGATATTAGACTATTTTATGATTGCAAATGGTAAAGAATGTAATTAAAGGCTCTTTTCCTATGTCAAAAGTTTTAGTTTTCGAGGGTAATAGCTACGTATGTTGAAAATGAAGATATTATACTATTTTATGATTGCAAATGGTAAAGAATGTGATTAAAGGATTTTTTCCTATGTCAAAAGTTTTAGTTTTCGAGGGTAATAGCTACGTATGTTGAAAAAATGAAGATATTAGACAATTTTATGATTGCACATGGTAAAGAATGTGATTAAAGGCTCTTTTCCTATGTCAAAAGTTTTAGTTTTCGAGGGTAATAGCTACGTATGTTGAAAAAATAAAGATATTAGACCATTTTATGATTGCAAATGGTAAAGAATGTGATTAAAGGCTCTTTTCCTATGTCAAAAGTTTTAGTTTTCGAGGGTAATAGCTACGTATGTTGAAAAAATGAAGATATTAGACTATTTTATGATTGCAAATGGTAAAGAATGTGATTAAAGGCTCTTTTCCTATGTCAAAAGTTTTAGTTTTCGAGGGTAATAGCTACGTATGTTGAAAAAATGATGATATTAGACTATTTTATGATTGCAAATGGTAAAGAATGTGATTAAAGGCTCTTTTCCTATTTCAAAAGTTTTAGTTTTCGAGGGTAATAGCTAGGTCTGTGAAAAAAATGAAGATATTAGACTATTTTATGATTGCACATGGTAAAGAATGTGATTAAAGGCTCTTTTCCTATTTCAAAAGTTTTAGTTTTCGAGGGTAACAGCTACGTATGTTGAAAAAATGAAGATATTAGACTATTTTATGATTGCAAATGGTAAAGAATGTGATTAAAGGCTCTTTTCCTATGTCAAAAGTTTTAGTTTTCGAGGGTAATAGCTACGTATGTTGAAAAAATGAAGATATTAGACAATTTTATGATTGCAAATGGTAAAGAATGTGATTAAAGGCTCTTTTCCTATGTCAAAAGTTTTAGTTTTCGAGGGTAATAGCTACGTATGTTGAAAAAATAAAGATATTAGACTATTTTATGATTGCAAATGGTAAAGAATGTGATTAAAGGCTCTTTTCCTATGTCAAAAGTTTTAGTTTTCGAGGGTAATAGCTACGTATGTTGAAAAAATAAAGATATTAGACTATTTTATGATTGCAAATGGTAAAGAATGTGATTAAAGGCTCTTTTCCTATGTCAAAAGTTTTAGTTTTCGAGGGTAATAGCTACGTATGTTGAAAAAATAAAGATATTAGACTATTTTATGATTGCGAATGGTAAAGAATGTGATTAAAGGCTCTTTTCCTATGTCAAAAGTTTTAGTTTTCGAGGGTTATAGCTACGTATGTAGAAAAAATGATGATATTAGACTATTTTATGATTGCAAATGGTAAAGAATGTGATTAAAGGCTCTTTTCCTATTTCAAAAGTTTAGTTTTCGAGGGTAATAGCTAGGTCTGTGAAAAAAATGAAGATATTAGACTATTTTATGATTGCACATGGTAAAGAATGTGATTAAAGGCTCTTTTCCTATTTCAAAAGTTTTAGTTTTCGAGGGTAATAGCTACGTATGTTGAAAAAATGAAGATATTAGACTATTTTATGATTGCAAATGGTAAAGAATGTGATTAAAGGCTCTTTTCCTATGTCAAAAGTTTTAGTTTTCGAGGGTAACAGCTACGTATGTTGAAAAAATGAAGATATTAGACTATTTTATGATTGCAAATGGTAAAGAATGTGATTAAAGGCTCTTTTCCTATTTCAAAAGTTTTAGTTTTCGAGGGTAATAGCTACGTATGTTGAAAAAATGAAGATATCAGACTATTTTATGATTGCAAACTGTAAAGAATGTGATTAAAGGCTCTTTTCCTATTTCAAAAGTTTTAGTTTTCGAGGGTAATAGCTACGTATGTTGAAAAAATGAAGATATTAGACAATTTTATGATTGCAAATGGTAAAGAATGTGATTAAAGGCTCTTTTCCTATGTCAAAAGTTATAGTTTTCGAGGGTAATAGCTATGTATGTTGAAAAAATGAAGATATTAGACTATTTTATGATTGCACTTGGTAAAGAATGTGATTAAAGGCTCTTTTCCTATGTCAAAAGTTTTAGTTTTCGAGGGTAATAGCTACGTATGTTGAAAATGAAGATATTATACTATTTTATGATTGGAAATGGTAAAGAATGTGATTAAAGGATTTTTTCCTATGTCAAAAGTTTTAGTTTTCGAGGGTAATAGCTACGTATGTTGAAAAAATGAAGATATTAGACAATTTTATGATTGCACATGGTAAAGAATGTGATTAAAGGCTCTTTTCTATGTCAAAAGTTTTAGGTTTCGAGGGTAATAGCTACGTATGTTGAAAAAATGAAGATGTTAGACTATTTTATGATTGCGAATGGTAAAGAATATGATTAAAGGCTCTTTTCCTATTTCAAAAGTTTTAGTTTTCGAGGGTAATAGCTACGTATGTTGAAAAAATTAAGATATTAGACTATTTTATGATTGCACATGGTAAAGAATGTGATTAAAGGCTCTTTTCCTATGTCAAAAGTTTTAGTTTTCGAGGATAATAGCTACGTATGTTGAAAAAATAAAGATATTAGACTATTTTATGATTGCAAATGGTAAAGAATGTGATTAAAGGCTCTTTTCCTATGTCAAAAGTTTTAGTTTTCGAGGGTAATAGCTACGTATGTTGAAAAAATGAAGATATTAGACTATTTTATGATTGCAAATGGTAAAGAATGTGATTAAAGGCTCTTTTCCTATGTCAAAAGTTTTAGTTTTCGAGGGTAATAGCTACGTATGTTGAAAAAATGATGATATTAGACTATTTTATGATTGCAAATGGTAAAGAATGTGATTAAAGGCTCTTTTCCTATTTCAAAAGTTTTAGTTTTCGAGGGTAATAGCTAGGTCTGTGAAAAAAATGAAGATATTAGACTATTTTATGATTGCACATGGTAAAGAATGTGATTAAAGGCTCTTTTCCTATTTCAAAAGTTTTAGTTTTCGAGGGTAATAGCTAAGTATGTTGAAAAAATGAAGATATTAGACTATTTTATGATTACAAATGGTAAAGAATGTGATTAAAGGCTCTTTTCCTATGTCAAAAGTTTTAGCTTTCGAGGGTAATAGCTACGTATGTTGAAAAAATGAAGATATTAGACTATTTTATGATTGCAAATGGTAAAGAATGTGATTAAAGGCTCTTTTCCTATGTCAAAAGTTTTAGCTTTCGAGGGTAATAGCTACGTATGTTGAAAAAATGAAGATATTAGACTATTTTATGATTGCAAATGGTAAAGAATGTGATTAAAGGCTCTTTTCCTATTTCAAAAGTTTTAGTTTTCGAGGGTAATAGCTACGTATGTTGAAAAAATGAAGATATTAGACAATTATCAGTTGTAACATAGCTTTCAGAGTGAGAACATCTCAAATAACTGGATTATATTGACTCGGAGTTCAAAGTAAAAGGATTTGGTTTGAATTGGATATTTATGAACTGTGAGTAAAACCGCTCTACTTTAGTGTGACGAAAATAACGAATTCAGTTACTTTGAAAAGGATTATTTTGAAACTAATTTTATCGGATGTTAGCTGTTTGACAGCATGGTGAGTAATAATTTGATTTGATTTTGGACTTTGGCTAATTGTCCATATTTGTTGGTTATACCATTATGACGGAATATGTACATTCGTCGGTGTTGAATTTCGTGCAATCAAATCTTAAAAAAGGAGTAAGTGATGAAGTTATTGCTAACCATGCTGTTGGGTTTTTCGATGAGAAGTCTATTATGGCGGCTAAAACAGAACTTTGGTCTCATGTTTACGAGGCTGAACGTGTGCAAAGACGCCAAGGCGATCAAGCTAATTACCGTCACATTAAGGACATGATGGAAATCTTCCAGAAATGCGACAGCGAAAATTTGCCTTTGCCTACATACGTGATTATTTTACCTACCGAGGTTCCTGTTATTCCTGCTGTGGCTTATTCTAGCTTCGCCTCAAAGCTTGTAAGCATTGATTCGGAACTTAAGCAAATCTGTGAGAAGATTTCGTCGTATGATCTTAAATTCCCCCCTCTTAGCAGCCCTGGCGCTCAGTCATTGAATCCCGATCTGACGACCGTTGTTATTTCTAAAGTCCCATCAGAATTAGATAATCCTGCCAAGCGTCGCGAAATAATAGACTCTATTCCAGGTCATGAATGTATTCACAGCATTAAGCCCTCTGGCGATAAGCTAGTGGTACGAATTGACAAGATTGCTGCAAGGAACTTTTGCAATGCCGTTCCAAATGTAATGAGAGATTGTGACGTCAAAGTAAAAGAAACGAAATATATGGAATCATTAAAGGTATACCGACCAATTTTGATGAGGAAATGTTAATTGATTGCAATAATATTACTCATGCGAAGCGAATAGGCAATTCTTTGGCTGTTAGAGTATTTTTTGAAAACGCTCTTGCGCTGGCTAATGCACTTCGACTTGGTATAAAGATTGGGTATGAGATATATCGAGTTTACGAATACCAACGCCCACCCAAATGCTGTTATAATTGCCAATCACCAAATCACTTAAAATCAAATTGTGATAAAGAAAAATGCTGCTCCCGTTGCGCAGGGCAACATGAATCCTCGCCTGATTCTCCGTGCCAGGCTACACCAAAATGTGCGAACTGTCAAGGCAATCATGTGTCATTTTCAATGAAATGCCGAATTCTTCGTGAACTTCTGTCGAAACGATCGTCCTATACTAGAAAATGAGTGCTAAGACTAATTTCACTATATGTTCGTTCAATATTAACGGTACTAAGGATAAAGACGTTTCTTTAGATCAGAAATTAGAAAATTTTGATGTTTTATTCCTCCAGGAGCATCTCCTACCTTTAGTGAGCTTAAACTCCCTACAGAGAAGTAACGAACACTCAGTTTTTTCTAAAAGTGCACGCAAAACCTCTGGCAGACCATCAGGTGGCCTAGCATGTTTAATAAAAAAGACGCTGTTTTCACCACCCCCTTTATGCTATCACGAGAGTGATTGTTATATTGCTATTCGTCTTGCCAACCTTGTCCTCATTAATGTTTATCTCCCCTGCGACCAGATATCCCTCCGAAGTTTAACTAAATTTACAAAATTTTGCGCATTAATAAAAAGTCTTTTGAATGGCATTGAGAGTAGTGGACTGGATTGGTTATTAATCGGTAATCTGAACTGTAACATTCACTCTTTATCAGTGCGGACTGAGCTTCTGTTAGATTCCTTACCGAATAGTTACAAAATTTTGAAGAAAGATGCCTCCCATTCCTATATCCATAATAGTGGCTCACTTTCAGACATTGACCATTGTATCGTTTCTTCTGGTCTCATCTGTGGCGAAGTCCATGTTGATCAGGATGAGCGTGATTACGACCATCTCCCCCTATCCCTCACTGTTACCCTTAATGCTACTGCGGAGAAGAACCTTCGTCCCAATTCTAGAAAATGGATTTCTAAAAGAGAATGGAACAAAGCTGACTGGCCTCTTTATTTTTCTACGCTTGTTAGCCTTCTATCAACGATTAAAGTCCCTTTTAATCTGTTGTGTACAAGCGTTGGGTCCCCACAAGCCAGAATTCAGCTTAATATTTATTATAGCCACATTGTATCGTGCTTAAAGAGGTCTGAAGAAGTAGCTGTTCCCCTATGTCGCTTTAGAGCAAAAACAAGAAGTTCAATTTGGAAGAATGACCCAGAGCTCAAAACAATAAAAAATCGGGCTAAGTTGTGGCTAAAAATTTGGATAGCTTGCGGCCGCCCCTTAAGGGGTAATGTTTTCGATATTAAACAAAAAAAACTTTATTTTAAACGCTATCTTCGAAAAATTAGGTACAATGGTGCTGAATTTCCTAAGTCTCCTAGCCAGTGGAAAAAAGTGATCAATGTCGCGAAGTTTGATAGATCGCCTACGGCTGACCGAATCCCTAATGTATCATGGATCAATCATTATAGTAACATTTTCGATACAGTGATATATGCGGTTCATTTTCGTTTTGCCAAGCTCTGTTCTAATCTGTTGCCTAACAAAATCATTCAAGGTCATGTACCTCCTGTTAGTGTTGACCGTGTCAAAAGAAGTGTAGAGAGACTTAAATCGAAATCTTATGATATAGACGGGATCAGTGCTTTTCACCTCAACACCGATTCGGAGGAATTAGTTTATCACTTGCAGTTACTTTTTCAGATGTGTTTATGCTCTTCTTTAGTCCCTGATACTTTTTTAGTTGGTAACATTACGTCAATTTTGAAACGCGGTAAGGACCCAACTAGTTGCGCTTCGTATAGGCCTATTACGGTTGCTTGTACTTTAAGTAAAGTATTTGAATATGTTTTGCTCCCTGATCTCCTGTCTAATGTAGATTATATGTCTAATCAGTTTGGCTTTAACCCGTATATAGGATGCCAACATGCTCATCGTGCTATAGTTTCGCTATTACTTGAAGCGCATAAAAATGGTTTGAGGTTCATTTTTGTGCACTCGATGTTTCAAAAGCTTTTGATTCAATTTGTCATAGCCAACTTTGGTATTCTTTAATCCAACTTGGTGCAAATGTGTCTATTATATCAACTCTTCGTTTTTGGTATGCTAATTCATATGTTCGACTCAAGTCAGGTGACACCTACGTTGGTAGTATCCCCATCCGTTCTGGTCTTAGGCAAGGAGGAGTCGTATCCCCTTATCTTTTTAATGCTTGTCTTTATTCTGTTTTGCCACGTATAAATCCATCATGTTTTTTAGGCCTAACTAATCTTTCGTACATTGCATATGCAGATGATTTACTTTTGATCAGCCGCACTAAATCTAGCCTAATTAAGTCGACCCAGCTTGTTTCTAAGTCTTTTGAGGAAATCGGCCTCAAACTTAATACTGAAAAATGTGAATATTTAGTTTTTAATGCTAAACATCAAAGTAGTGATCTTGATTGTGGTTATTTTTCAGTTAAGCTCGTTTCTTCGATTCGGTGGCTTGGTATTAGTATTTGTTCATCTTTATCAGCTTTTCGATCCTGTGGGCTAAATGATATTAAAAGTAAACTTAAAAAAGGGTACGCGAAAATTGTCCCGAACCGAGGCAGATTTTCACGAAAGGCTTTATCCAGACTTTATTCTACATATTGCGATCATTCTATATTGTTTCTTTCCGGTTTGCGCCCGTTGTTTAATAATCAAGATTTACAGGGCATAAGAGTTATGTATTTTCGTTATTGTAAATAATTATTGTATCTGCCGCGTTCTTATAGAAATCAGAAGATTATCAGAAAGTTTTGTGCCACTGATATTATTTTCGTTTATAAAAAACTCTATGCTAGATTAGGTGCTGAGGCCTGTCAACGCTTGGGCCCTTACCACCCTTTGATTAGACTGTATTAATTGTATTGTTTGTGTTATTTCGTTTTTCTTTCCTTGATGTTTTTACTCCGCTTAATTTGTCAAAACAAGCGGGTAACAAATAAATTATTATTAATTATTATTAATTATTATTTTATGATTGCACATGGTAAAGAATGTGATTAAAGGCTCTTTTCCTATGTCAAAAGTTTTATTTTTCGAGGGTAATAGCTACGTATGTTGAAAAAATGAAGATATTAGACTATTTTATGATTGCACTTGGTAAAGAATGTGATTAAAGGCTCTTTTCCTATGTCAAAAGTTTTAGTTTTCGAGGGTAATAGCTACGTATGTTGGAAAAATGAAGATATTAGACTATTTTATGATTTCACATGGTAAAGAATGTGCTTAAAGGCTCTTTTCCTATGTCAAAAGTTTTGGTTTTCGAGGGTAATAGCTACGTATGTTGAAAAAATGAAGATATTAGACTATTTTATGATTGCAAATGGTAAAGAATGTAATTAAAGGCTCTTTTCCTATGTCAAAAGTTTTAGTTTTCGAGGGTAATAGCTACGTATGTTGAAAATGAAGATATTATACTATTTTATGATTGCAAATGGTAAAGAATGTGGTTAAAGGATTTTTTCCTATGTCAAAAGTTTTAGTTTTCGAGGGTAATAGCTACGTATGTTGAAAAAATGAAGATATTAGGCTATTTTATGATTGCAAATGGTAAAGAATGTGATTAAAGGCTCTTTTCTATTTCAAAAGTTTTAGTTTTCGAGGGTAATAGCTACGTATGTTGAAAAAATGAAGATATTAGACAATTTTATGATTGCAAATGGTAAAGAATGTGATTAAAGGCTCTTTTCTATGTCAAAAGTTTTAGTTTTCGAGGGTAATAGCTACGTATGTTGAAAAAATGAAGATATTAGACTATTTTATGATTGCAAATTGTAAAGAATGTGATTAAAGACTCTTTTCCTATTTCAAAAGTTTTAGTTTTCGAGGGTAATAGCTACGTATGTTGAAAAAATTAAGATATTAGACTATTTTATGATTGCAAATGGTAAAGAATGTGATTAAAGGCTCTTATCCTATGTCAAAAGTTTTAGTTTTCGAGGGTAATAGCTACGTATGTTGAAAAATGAAGATATTAGACTATTTTATGATTGCAAATGGCAAAGAATGTGATTAAAGGCTCTTTTCCTATGTCAAAAGTTTTAGTTTTCGAGGGTAATAGCTACGTATGTTGAAAAAATGAAGATATTAGACAATTTTATGATTGCACATGGTAAAGAATGTGATTAAAGGCTCTTTTCCTATGTCAAAAGTTTTAGTTTTCGGGGGTAAGAGCTTTGTCTGTGGAAAAAATGAAGATATTAGACAATTTTATGATTGCACTTGGTAAAGAATGTGATTAAAGGCTCTTTTCCTATTTCAAAAGTTTTAGTTTTCGAGGGTAATAGCTACGTATGTTGAAAAAATGAAGATATTAGACTATTTTATGATTGCACATGGTAAAGAATGTGATTAAAGGCTCTTTTCCTATTTCAAAAGTTTTAGTTTTCGAGGGTAATAGCTACGTATGTTGAAAAAATGAAGATATTAGACTATTTTATGATTGCACATGGTAAAGAATGTGATTAAAGGCTCTTTTCCTATTTCAAAAGTTTTAGTTTTCGAGGGTAATAGCTACGTATGTTGAAAAAATTAAGATATTAGACTATTTTATGATTGCACATGGTAAAGAATGTGATTAAAGGCTCTTTTCCTATTTCAAAAGTTTTAGTTTTCGAGGGTAATAGCTACGTGTGTTGAAAAAATGAAGATATTAGACTATTTTATGATTGCAAATGGTAAAGATTGTGATTAAAGGATCTTTTCCTATTTCAAAAGTTTTAGTTTTCGAGGGTAATAGCTATGTCTGTTGAAAAAATTAAGATATTAGACTATTTTATGATTGCACATGGTAAAGAATGTGATTAAAGGCTCTTTTCCTATTTCAAAAGTTTTAGTTTTCGAGGGTAATAGCTACGTATGTTGAAAAAATGAAGATATTAGACTATTTTATGATTGCACATGGTAAAGAATGTGATTAAAGGCCCTTTTCCTATTTCAAAAGTTTTAGTTTTCGAGGGTAATAGCTACGTATGTTGAAAAAATGAAGATATTAGACTATTTTATGATTGCACATGGAAAAAAATGTGATTAAAGGCTCTTTTCCTATGTCAAACGTTTTAGTTTTCGAGGGTAATAGCTACGTATGTTGAAAAAATGAAGATATTAGACTATTTTATGATTGCAAATGGTAATGAATGTGATTAAAGGCTCTTTTACTATGTCAAAAGTTCTAGTTTTCGAGGGTAATAGCTACGTAAGTTGAAAAAATGAAGATATTAGACTATTTTATGATTGCAAATGGTAAAGAATGTGATTAAAGGCTCTTTTCCTATTTCAAAAGTTTTAGTTTTCGAGGGTAATAGCTAGGTCTGTGGAAAAAATTAAGATATTAGACTATTTTATGATTGCACATGGTAAAGAATGTGATTAAAGGCTCTTTTCCTATGTCAAAAGTTTTAGTTTTCGAGGGTAATAGCTACGTATGTTGAAAAAATGAAGATATTAGACAATTTTATGATTGCACATGGTAAAGAATGTGATTAAAGGCTCTTTTCCTATTTAAAAAGGTTTAAGTTTTCGAGGGTAATAGCTACGTATGTTGAAAAAATGAAGATATTAGACTATTTTATGATTGCACATGGTAAATAATGTGCTTAAAGGCTCTTTTCCTATGTCAAAAGTTTTAGTTTTCGAGGGTAATAGCTACGTATGTTGAAAAAATGAAGATATTAGACTATTTTATGATTGCACATGGTAAAGAATGTGATTAAAGGCTCTTTTCCTATTTCAAAAGTTTTAGTTTTCGAGGGTAATAATTACGTATGTTGAAAAAATGAAGATATTAGACTATTTTATGATTGCAAATGGTAAAGAATGTGATTAGAGGCTCTTTTCCTATGTCAAAAGTTTTAGTTTTCGAGGGTAATAGCTACGTATGTTGAAAAAATGAAGATATTAGACAATTTTATGATTGCACATGGTAAAGAATGTGATTAAAGGCTCTTTTCCTATGTCAAAAGTTTTAGTTTTCGGGGGTAAGAGCTTTGTCTGTGGAAAAAATGAAGATATTAGACTATTTTATGATTGCACATGGTAAAGAATGTGATTAGAGGCTCTTTTCCTATGTCAAAAGTTTTAGTTTTCGAGGGTAATAGCTACGTATGTTGAAAAAAAGAAGATATTAGACAATTTTATGATTGCACATGGTAAAGAATGTGATTAAAGGCTCTTTTCCTATGTCAAAAGTTTTAGTTTTCGGGGGTAATAGCTACGAATGTTGAAAAAATGAAGATATTAGACTATTTTATGATTGCAAATGGTAAAGAATGTGATTAAAGGCTCTTTTCCTATGTCAAAAGTTTTAGTTTTCGAGGGTAATAGCTACGTATGTTGAAAAAATGAAGATATTAGACTATTTTATGACTGCAAATGGTAAAGAATGTGATTAAAGGCTCTTTTCCTATTTCAAAAGTTTTAGTTTTCGAGGGTAATAGCTACGTATGTTGAAAAAATGAAGATATTAGACTATTTTATGATTGCAAATGGTAAACAATGTGATTCAAGGCTCTTTTCCTATGTCAAAAGTTTTAGTTTTCGAGCGTAATAGCTACGTATGTTGAAAAAATGAAGATATTAGACTATTTTATGATTGCACATGGTAAAGAATATGATTAAAGGCTCTTTTCCTATTTCAAAAGTTTTAGTTTTCGAGGGTAATAGCTACGTATTTGAAAAAATGAAGATATTAGACTATTTTATGATTGCAAATGGTAAACAATGTGATTAAAGGCTCTTTTCTTTTGTCAAAAATTTTAGTTTTCGAGGGTAATAGCTACGTATGTTGAAAAAATGAAGATATTAGACTATTTTATGATCGCAAATGGTAAAGAATGTGATTAAAGGCTCTTTTCCTATTTTAAAAGTTTTAGTTTTCGAGGGTAATAGCTACGTATGTTGAAAAAATGAAGATATTAGACTATTTTATGATTGCAAATGGTAAAGAATGTGATTAAAGGCTCTTTTCCTATGTCAAAAGTTCTAGTTTTCGAGGGTAATAGCTACGTAAGTTGAAAAAATGAAGATATTAGACTATTTTATGATTGCAAATGGTAAAGAATGTGATTAAAGGCTCTTTTCCTATTTCAAAAGTTTTAGTTTTCGAGGGTAATAGCTAGGTCTGTGGAAAAAATGAAGATATTAGACTATTTTATGATTACACATGGTAAAGAATGTGATTAAAGGCTCTTTTCCTATGTCAAAAGTTTTAGTTTTCGAGGGTAATAGCTAAGTATGTTGAAAAAATGAAGATATTAGACAATTTTATGATTGCACGTGGTAAAGAATGTGATTAAAGGCTCTTTTCCTATTACAAAATTTTTAGTTTTCGAGGGTAATAGCTTTGTCTGTGGAAAAAATGAAGATATTAGACTATTTTATGATTGCACATGGTAAAGAATGTGCTTAAAGGCTCTTTTCCTATGTCAAAAGTTTTAGTTTTCGAGGGTAATAGCTACGTATGTTGAAAAAATGAAGATATTAGACTATTTTATGATTGCACATGGTAAAGAATGTGATTAAAGGCTCTTTTCCTATTTCAAAAGTTTTAGTTTTCGAGGGTAATAGTTACGTATATTGAAAAAATGAAGATATTAGACTATTTTATGATTGCAAATGGTAAAGAATGTGATTAGAGGCTCTTTTCCTATTTCAAAAGTTTTAGTTTTCGAGGGTAATAGCTACGTATGTTGAAAATATGAAGATATTAGACTATTTTATGATTGCACATGGTAAAGAATGTGATTAAAGGCTCTTTTCCTATTTCAAAAGTTTTAGTTTTCGAGGGTAATAGCTACGTATGTTGAAAAAATGAAGATATTAGACTATTTTATGATTGCACATGGTAAAGAATGTGATTAAAGGCTCTTTTCCTATTTCAAAAGTTTTAGTTTTCGAGGGTAATAGGTACGTGTGTTGAAAAAATGAAGATATTAGACTATTTTATGATTGCAAATGGTAAAGAATGTGATTCAAAGGCTCTTTTCCTATTTCAAAAGTTTTAGTTTTCGAGGGTAATAGCTATGTCTGCTGAAAAAATGAAGATATTAGACTATTTTATGATTGCACATGGTAAAGAATGTGATTAAAGGCTCTTTTCCTATTTCAAAAGTTTTAGTTTTCGAGGGTAATAGCTACGTATGTTGAAAAAATGGAGATATTAGACTATTTTATGATTGCACATGGTAAAGAATGTGATTAAAGGCCCTTTTCCTATTTCAAAAGTTTTAGTGTTCGAGGGTAATAGCTACGTATGTTGAAAAAATGAAGATATTAGACTATTTTATGATTGCACATGGAAAAAAAATGTGATTAAAGGCTCTTTTCCTATGTCAAAAGTTTTAGTTTTCGAGGGTAATAGCTACGTATGTTGAAAAAATGAAGATATTAGACTATTTTATGATTGCAAATGGTAATGAATGTGATTAAAGGCTCTTTTACTATGTCATAAGTTCTAGTTTTTGAGGGTAATAGCTACGTAAGTTGAAAAAATGAAGATATTAGACTATTTTATGATTGCAAAAGGTAAAGAATGTGATTAAAGGCTCTTTTCCTATTTCAAATGTTTTAGTTTTCGAGGGGTAATAGCTAGGTCTGTGGAAAAAATGAAGATATTAGACTATTTTATGATTGCAAATGGTAAAGAATTTGATTAGAGGCTCTTTTCCTATGTCAAAAGTTTTAGTTTTCGAGGGTAATAGCTACGTATGTTGAAAAAATGAAGATATTAGACAATTTTATGATTGCACATGGTAAAGAATGTGATTAAAGGTTCTTTTCCTATGTCAAAAATTTTAGTTTTCCGGGGTAAGAGCTTTGTCTGTGGAAAAAATGAAGATATTAGACTATTTTATGATTGCACATGGTAAAGAATGTGATGAAAGGCTCTTTTCCTATGTCAAAAGTTTTAGTTTTCGAGGGTAATAGCTACGTATGTTGAAAAAACGAAGATATTAGACAATTTTATGATTGCACATGGTAAAGAATGTGATTAAAGGCTCTTTTCTTTTGTCAAAAATTTTAGTTTTCGAGGGTAATAGCTACGTATGTTGAAAAAATGAAGATATTAGACTATTTTATGATCGCAAATGGTAAAGAATGTGATTAAAGGCTCTTTTCCTATTTTAAAAGTTTTAGTTTTCGAGGGTAATAGCTACGTATGTTGAAAAAATGAAGATATTAGACTATTTTATGATTGCAAATGGTAAAGAATGTGATTAAAGGCTCTTTTCCTATGTCAAAAGTTCTAGTTTTCGAGGGTAATAGCTACGTAAGTTGAAAAAATGAAGATATTAGACTATTTTATGATTGCAAATGGTAAAGAATGTGATTAAAGGCTCTTTTCCTATTTCAAAAGTTTTAGTTTTCGAGGGTAATAGCTAGGTCTGTGGAAAAAATGAAGATATTAGACTATTTATGATTACACATGGTAAAGAATGTGATTAAAGGCTCTTTTCCTATGTCAAAAGTTTTAGTTTTCGAGGGTAATAGCTAAGTATGTTGAAAAAATGAAGATATTAGACAATTTTATGATTGCACATGGTAAAGAATGTGATTAAAGGCTCTTTTCCTATTTCAAAAGTTTTAGTTTTCGAGGGTAATAGCTACGTATGTCGAAAAAATGAAGATATTAGACTATTTTATGATTGCACATGGTAAAGAATGTGCTTAAAGGCTCTTTTCCTATGTCAAAAGTTTTAGTTTTCAAGGGTAATAGCTAAGTATGTTAAAAAAATGAAGATATTAGACTATTTTATGATTGCACATGGTAAAGAATGTGATTAAAGGCTCTTTTCCTATTTCAAAAGTTTTAGTTTTCGAGGGTAATAGTTACGTATGTTGAAAAAATGAAGATATTAGACTATTTTATGATTGCAAATGGTAAAGAATGTGATTAGAGGCTCTTTTCCTATTTCAAAAGTTTTAGTTTTCGAGGGTAATAGCTACGTATGTTGAAAAAATGAAGATATTAGACTATTTTATGATTGCACATGGTAAAGAATGTGATTAAAGGCTCTTTTCCTATTTCAAAAGTTTTAGTTTTCGAGGGTAATAGCTACGTATGTTGAAAAAATGAAGATATTAGACTATTTTATGATTGCACATGGTAAAGAATGTGATTAAAGGCTCTTTTCCTATTTCAAAAGTTTTAGTTTTCGAGGGTAATAGGTACGTGTGTTGAAAAAATGAAGATATTAGACTATTTTATGATTGCAAATGGTAAAGAATGTGATTCAAAGGCTCTTTTCCTATTTCAAAAGTTTTAGTTTTCGAGGGTAATAGCTATGTCTGTTGAAAAAATGAAGATATTAGACTATTTTATGATTGCACATGGTAAAGAATGTGATTAAAGGCTCTTTTCCTATTTCAAAAGTTTTAGTTTTCGAGGGTAATAGCTACGTATGTTGAAAAAATGGAGATATTAGACTATTTTATGATTGCACATGGTAAAGAATGTGATTAAAGGCCCTTTTCCTATTTCAAAAGTTTTAGTGTTCGAGGGTAATAGCTACGTATGTTGAAAAAATGAAGATATTAGACTATTTTATGATTGCACATGGAAAAAAATGTGATTAAAGGCTCTTTTCCTATGTCAAAAGTTTTAGTTTTCTAGGGTAATAGCTACGTATGTTGAAAAAATGAAGATATTACTCTATTTTATGATTGCAAATGGTAATGAATGTGATTAAAGGCTCTTTTACTATGTCAAAAGTTCTAGTTTTTGAGGGTAATAGCTACGTAAGTTGAAAAAATGAAGATATTAGACTATTTTATGATTGCAAATGGTAAAGAATGTGATTAAAGGCTCTTTTCCTATTTCAAATGTTTTAGTTTTCGAGGGTAATAGCTAGGTCTGTGGAAAAAATGAAGATATTAGACTATTTTATGATTGCACATGGTAAAGAATGTGATTAAAGGCTCTTTTCCTATGTCAAAAGTTTTAGTTTTCGAGGGTAATAGCTACGTATGTTGAAAAAATGAAGATATTAGACTATTTTATGATAGCACATGGTAAAGAATGTGATTAAAGGCTCTTTTCCTATTTCAAAAGTTTTAGTTTTCGAGGGTAATAGTTACGTATGTTGAAAAAATGAAGATATTACACTATTTTATGATTACAAATGGTAAAGAATTTGATTAGAGGCTCTTTTCCTATGTCAAAAGTTTTAGTTTTCGAGGGTAATAGCTACGTATGTTGAAAAAATGAAGATATTAGACAATTTTATGATTGCACATGGTAAAGAATGTGATTAAAGGTTCTTTTCCTATGTCAAAAATTTTAGTTTTCCGGGGTAAGAGCTTTGTCTGTGGAAAAAATGAAGATATTAGACTATTTTATGATTGCACATGGTAAAGAATGTGATTAAAGGCTCTTTTCCTATGTCAAAAGTTTTAGTTTTCGAGGGTAATAGCTACGTATGTTGAAAAAACGAAGATATTAGACAATTTTATGATTGCACATGGTAAAGAATGTGATTAAAGGCTCTTTTCCTATTTCAAAAGTTTTAGTTTTCGAGGGTAATAGCTACGTATGTTGAAAAAATGAAGATATTAGACTATTTTATGATTGCACATGGTAAAGAATGTGCTTAAAGGCTCTTTTCCTATGTCAAAAGTTTTAGTTTTCGAGGGTAATAGCTACGTTAAATGAAAAAATGAAGATATTAGACTATTTTATGATTGCACATGGTAAAGAATGTGATTAAAGGCTCTTTTCCTATTTCAAAAGTTTTAGTTTTCGAGGGTAATAGTTACGTATGTTGAAAAAATGAAGATATTAGACTATTTTATGATTGCAAATGGTAAAGAATGTGATTAAAGGCTCTTTTCCTATGTCAAAAGTTTTAGTTTTCGAGCGTAATAGCTACGTATGTTGAAAAAATGAAGATATTAGACTATTTTATGATTGCAAATGGTAAAGAATGTGATTAAAGGCTCTTTTCCTATGTCAAAAGTTTTAGTTTTCGAGGGTAATAGCTACGTATGTTGAAAAAATGAAGATATTAGACTATTTATGAATGCAAATGGTAAAGAATGTGATTAAAGGCGAGGGTAATAGCTAGGTCTGTGAAAAAAAATGAAGATATTAGACTATTTTATGATTGCACATGGTAAAGAATATGATTAATGGCTCTTTTCCTATTTCAAAAGTTTTAGTTTTCGAGGGTAATAGCTACGTATTTTGAAAAAATGAAGATATTAGACTATTTTATGATTGCAAATGGTAAACAATGTGATTAAAGGCTCTTTTCTTATGTCAAAAATTTTAGTTTTCGAGGGTAATAGCTACGTATGTTGAAAAAATGAAGATATTAGACTATTTTATGATCGCAAATGGTAAAGAATGTGATTAAAGGCTCTTTTCCTATTTTAAAAGTTTTAGTTTTCGAGGGTAATAGCTACGTATGTTGAAAAAATGAAGATATTA
This sequence comes from Artemia franciscana, assembly GCF_032884065.1. NCBI lineage: Eukaryota > Metazoa > Arthropoda > Branchiopoda > Anostraca > Artemiidae > Artemia > Artemia franciscana. The sequence continues at coordinate 18,646 of NW_027065371.1, forward strand.
GACTATTTTATGATTGCAAATGGTAAAGAATGTGATTAAAGGCTCTTTTCCTATGTCAAAAGTTCTAGTTTTCGAGGGTAATAGCTACGTAAGTTGAAAAAATGAAGATATTAGACTATTTTGTGATTGCAAATGGTAAAGAATGTGATTAAAGGCTCTTTTCCTATTTCAAAAGTTTTAGTTTTCGAGGGTAATAGCTAGGTCTGTGGAAAAAATGAAGATATTAGACTATTTTATGATTGCACATAGTAAAGAATGTGATTAAAGGCTCTTTTCCTATGTCAAAAGTTTTAGTTTTCGAGTGTAATAGCTAAGTATGTTAAAAAATGAAGATATTAGACAATTTTATGATTGCACATGGTAAAGAATGTGATTAAAGGCTCTTTTCCTATTTCAAAAGTTTTCCTATTTAGTTTTCGAGGGTAATAGCTACGTATGTTGAAAAAATGAAGATGTTAGACTATTTTATGATTGCACATGGTAAAGAATGTGCTTAAAGGCTCTTTTCCTATGTCAAAAGTTTTAGTTTTCGAGGGTAATAGCTACGTATGTTGAAAAAATGAAGATATTAGACTATTTTATGATTGCACATGGTAAAGAATGTGATTAAAGGCTCTTTTCCTATTTCAAAAGTTTTAGTTTTCGAGGGTAATAGTTACGTATGTTGAAAAAATGAAGATATTAGACTATTTTATGATTGCAAATGGTGAAGAATGTGATTAGAGGCTCTTTTCCTATGTCAAAAGTTTTAGTTTTCGAGGGTAATAGCTACGTATGTTGAAAAAATGAAGATATTAGACAATTTTATGATTGCACATGGTAAAGAATGTGATTAAAGGCTCTTTTCCTATGTCAAAAGTTTTAGTTTTCGGGGGTAAGAGCTTTTTCTGTGGAAAAAATGAAGATATTAGATAATTTTATGATTGCACATGGTAAAGAATGTGATTAAAGGCTCTTTTCCTATTTCAAAAGTTTTAGTTTTCGAGGGTAATAGCTGCGTATGTTGAAAAAATGAAGATATTAGACTATTTTATGATTGCAAATGGTAAAGAATGTGATTAAAGGCTCTTTCCCTATGTCAAAAGTTTTAGTTTTCGAGGGTAATAGCTACGTATGTTGAAAATTGAAGATATTAGACTATTTTATGATTGCAAATGGTAAAGAATGTGATTAAAGGCTCTTTTCCTATTTCAAAAGTTTTAGTTTTCGAGGGTAATAGCTACGTATGTTGAAAAAATGAAGATATTAGACTATTTTATGATTTCAAATGGTAAAGAATGTGATTAAAGGCTCTTTTCCTATGTCAAAAGTTTTAGTTTTCGAGGGTAATAGCTACGTATGTTGAAAAAATGAAGATATTAGACTATTTTATGACTGCAAATGGTAAAGAATGTGATTAAAGGGTCTTTTCCTATTTCAAAAGTTTTAGTTTTCGAGGGTAATAGCTACGTATGTTGAAAAAATGAAGATATTAGACTATTTTATGATTGCAAATGGTAAAGAATGTGATTAAAGGCTCTTTTCCTATGTCAAAAGTTTTAGTTTTCGAGCGTAATAGCTAGGTATGTTGAAAAAATGAAGATATTAGACTATTTTATGATTGCAAATGGTAAAGAATGTGATTAAAGGCTCTTTTCCTATGTCAAAAGTTTTAGTTTTCGAGGGTAATAGCTACGTATGTTGAAAAAATGAAGATACTAGACTATTTTATGATTGCAAATGGTAAAGAATGTGATTAAAGGCGAGGGTAATAGCTAGGTCTGTGAAAAAAATGAAGATATTAGACTATTTTATGATTGCACATGGTAAAGAATATGATTAAAGGCTCTTTTCCTATTTCAAAAGTTTTAGTTTTCGAGGGTAATAGCTACGTATGTTGAAAAAATGAAGATATTAGACTATTTTATGATTGCAAATGGTAAACAATGTGATTAAAGGCTCTTTTCTTATGTCAAAAATTTTAGTTTTCGAGGGTAATAGCTACATATGTTGAAAAAATGAAGATATTAGGACTATTTTATGATCGCAAATGGTAAAGAATGTGATTAAAGGCTCTTTTCCTATTTTAAAAGTTTTAGTTTTCGAGGGTAATAGCTACGTATGTTGAAAAAATGAAGATATTAGACTATTTTATGATTGCAAATGGTAAAGAATGTGATTAAAGGCTCTTTTGCTATGTCAAAAGTTTTAGTTTTCGAGGGTAATAGCTACGTATGTTGAAAAAATGAAGATATTAGACAATTTTATGATTGCACATGGTAAAGAATGTGATTAAAGGCTCTTTTCCTATGTCAAAAGTTTTAGTTTTCGGGGGTAAGAGCTTTGTCTGTGGAAAAAATGAAGATATTAGACAATTTTATGATTGCAAATGGTAAAGAATGTGATTAAAGGCTCTTTTCCTATTTCAAAAGTTTTAGTTTTCGAGGGTAATAGCGACGTATGTTGAAAAAATGAAGATATTAGACTATTTTATGATTGCAAATGGTAAAGAATGCGATTAAAGGCTCTTATCCTATGTCAAAAGTTTTAGTTTTCGAGGGTAATAGCTACGTATGTAGAAAAAATGAAGATATTAGACTATTTTATGATTGCAAATGGTAAAGAATGTGATTAAAGGCTCTTTTCCTATGTCAAAAGTTTTAGTTTTCGAGGGTAATAGCTACGTATGTTGAAAAAATGAAGATATTAGACAATTTTATGATTGCACATGGTAAAGAATGTAATTAAAGGCTCTTTTCCTATGTCAAAAGTTTTAGTTTTCGGGGGTAAGAGCTTTGTCTGTGGAAAAAATGAAGATATTAGACAATTTTATGATTGCACTTGGTAAAGAATGTGATTAAAGGCTCTTTTCCTATTTCAAAAGTTTTAGTTTTCGAGGGTAATAGCTACGTATGTTGAAAAAATGAAGATATTAGACTCTTTTATGATTGCACATGGTAAAGAATGTGATTAAAGGCTCTTTTCCTATTTCAAAAGTTTTAGTTTTCGAGGGTAATAGCTACGTATGTTGAAAAAATGAAGATATTAGACTATTTTATGATTGCACATGGTAAAGAATGTGATTAAAGGCTCTTTTCCTATTTCAAAGGTTTTAGTTTTCGAGGGTAATAGCTACGTATGTTGAAAAAATGAAGATATTAGACTATTTTATGATTGCACATGGTAAAGAATGTGATTAAAGGCTCTTTTCCTATTTCAAAAGTTTTAGTTTTCGAGGGTAATAGCTACGTGTGTTGAAAAAATGAAGATATTAGACTATTTTATGATTGCAAATGGTAAAGAATGTGATTAAAGGCTCTTTTCCTATTTCAAAAGTTTTAGTTTTCGAGGGTAATAGCTATGTCTATTGAAAAAATGAAGATATTAGACTATTTTATGATTGCACATGGTAAAGAATGTGATTAAAGGCTTTTTTCCTATTTCAAAAGTTTTAGTTTTCGAGCGTAATAGCTAGGTATGTTGAAAAAATGAAGATATTAGACTATTTTGTGATTGCAAATGGTAAAGAATGTGATTAAAGGCTCTTTTCCTATTTCAAAAGTTTTAGTTTTCGAGGGTAATAGCT
>NW_027065372.1:0-22210 GCF_032884065.1 Artemia franciscana
TGTTGAAAAAATGAAGATATTAGACTATTTTATGATTGCACATGGTAAAGAATGAGATTAAAGGCTCTTTTCCTATTTCAAAAGTTTTAGTTTTCGAGGGTAATAGCTACGTATGTTGAAAAAATGAAGATATTAGACTATTTTATGATTGCACATGGTAAAGAATGTGATTAAAGGCTCTTTTCCTATTTCAAAAGTTTTAGTTTTCGAGGGTAATAGCTACGTATGTTGAAAAAATGAAGATATTAGACTATTTTATGATTGCACATGGTAAAGAATGTGATTAAAGGCTCTTTTCCTATTTCAAAAGTTTTAGTTTTCGAGGGTAATAGCTATGTCTGTTGAAAAAATGAAGATATTACACTATTTTATGATTGCAAATGGTAAAGAATGTGATTAAAGGCTCTTTTCCTATGTCAAAAGTTTTAGTTTTCAAGGGTAATAGCTACGTATTTGAAAAAATGAAGATATTAGACTATTTTATGATTGCACATGGTAAAGAATGTGATTAAAGGCTCTTTTCCTATGTCAAAAGTTTTAGTTTTCGAGGGTAATAGCTATGTCTGTGGAAAAAATGAAGATATTAGACTATTTTATGATTGCACATGGTAAAGAATGTGATTAAAGGCTCTTTTCCTATGTCAAAAGTTTTAGTTTTCGGGGTATAGCTTCGTCCGTGAAAAAATGAAGATATTAGACTATTTTATGATTGCACATGGTAAAGAATGTGATTAAAGGCTCTTTTCCTATTTCAAAAGTTTTAGTTTTTGAGGGTAATAGCTATGTCTGTGGAAAAAATGAAGATATTAGACTATTTTATGATTGCACATGGTAAAGAATGTGATTAAAGGCTCTTTTCCTATGTCAAAAGTTTTAGTTTTCGAGGGTAATAGCTATGTCAGTGGAAAAAATGAAGATATTAGACTATTTTATGATTGCACATGGTAAAGAATGTGATTAAAGGCTCTTTTCCTATGTCAAAAGTTTTAGTTTTCGAGGGTAATAGCTATGTCTGTGGAAAAAATGAAGATATTAGACTATTTTATGATTGCACATGGTAAAGAATGTGATTAAAGGCTCTTTTCCTATTTCAAAAGTTTTAGTTTTCGAGGGTAATAGCTTCGTCCTGGAAAAAATGAAGATATTAGACTATTTTATGATTGCACATGGTAAAGAATGTGATTAAAGGCTCTTTTCCTATGTCAAAAGTTTTAGTTTTAGAGGGTAATAGCTATGTCTGTGGAAAAAATGAAGATATTAGACTATTTTATGATTGCACATGGTAAAGAATGTGATTAAAGGCTCTTTTCCTATTTCAAAAGTTTTAGTTTTCGGGGTAAGAGCTACATGTTGAAAAAATGAAGATATTAGACTATTTTATGATTGCACATGGTAAAGAATGTGATTAAAGGCTCTTTTCCTATTTCAAAAGTTTTAGTTTTCGAGGGTAATAGCTATGTCTGTGGAAAAAATGAAGATATTAGACTATTTTATGATTGCACATGGTAAAGAATGTGATTAAAGGCTCTTTTCCTATGTCAAAAGTTTTAGTTTTCGAGGGTAATAGCTACGTCTGTGGAAAAAATGAAGATATTAGACTATTTTATGATTGCACATGGTAAAGAATGTGATTAAAGGCTCTTTTCCTATGTCAAAAGTTTTAGTTTTCGAGGGTAATAGCTACGTCTGTGGAAAAAATGAAGATATTAGACTATTTTATGATTGCACATGGTAAAGAATGTGATTAAAGGCTCTTTTCCTATGTCAAAAGTTTTAGTTTTCGAGGGTAATAGCTACGTCTGTGAAAAAATGAAGATATTAGACTATTTTATGATTGCACATGGTAAAGAATGTGATTAAAGGCTCTTTTCCTATGTCAAAAGTTTTAGTTTTCGAAGGTAATAGCTATGTCTGTGGAAAAAATGAAGATATTAGACTATTTTATGATTGCACATGGTAAAGAATGTGATTAAAGGCTCTTTTCCTATTTCAAAAGTTTTAGTTTTCGAGGGTAATAGCTATCGTCTGTGGAAAAAATGAAGATATTAGACTATTTTATGATTGCACATGGTAAAGAATGTGATTAAAGGCTCTTTTCCTATTTCAAAAGTTTTAGTTTTCGAGGGTAATAGCTATGTCTGTGGAAAAAATGAAGATATTAGACTATTTTATGATTGCACATGGTAAAGAATGTGATTAAAGGCTCTTTTCCTATGTCAAAAGTTTTAGTTTTCGAGGGTAATAGCTTCGTCCGTGGAAAAAATGAAGATATTAGACTATTTTATGATTGCACATGGTAAAGAATGTGATTAAAGGCTCTTTTCCTATTTCAAAAGTTTTAGTTTTCGGGGTAATAGCTACGTATGTTGAAAAAATGAAGATATTAGACTATTTTATGATTGCACATGGTAAAGAATGTGATTAAAGGCTCTTTTCCTATTTCAAAAGTTTTAGTTTTCGAGGGTAATAGCTATGTCTGTGGAAAAAATGAAGATATTAGACTATTTTATGATTGCACATGGTAAAGAATGTGATTAAAGGCTCTTTTCCTATTTCAAAAGTTTTAGTTTTCGAGGGTACTACGTATGTTGAAAAAATGAAGATATTAGACTATTTTATGATTGCACATGGTAAAGAATGTGATTAAAGGCTCTTTTCCTATTTCAAAAGTTTTAGTTTTCGAGGGTAATAGCTTGTCATGGAAAAAATGAAGATATTAGACTATTTTATGATTGCACATGGTAAAGAATGTGATTAAAGGCTCTTTTCCTATTTCAAAAGTTTTAGTTTTCGAGGGTAATAGCTACGTATGTTGAAAAAATGAAGATATTAGACTATTTTATGATTGCACATGGTAAAGAATGTGATTAAAGGCTCTTTTCCTATTTCAAAAGTTTTAGTTTTCGAGGGTAATAGCTATGTCTGTGGAAAAAATGAAGATATTAGACTATTTTATGATTGCACATGGTAAAGAATGTGATTAAAGGCTCTTTTCCTATTTCAAAAGTTTTAGTTTTCGAGGGTAATAGCTACGTATGTGGAAAAAATGAAGATATTAGACTATTTTATGATTGCACATGGTAAAGAATGTGATTAAAGGCTCTTTTCCTATTTCAAAAGTTTTAGTTTTCGAGGGTAATAGCTACGTATGTTGAAAAAATGAAGATATTAGACTATTTTATGATTGCAATGGTAAAGAATGTGATTAAAGGCTCTTTTCCTATTTCAAAAGTTTTAGTTTTCGAGGGTAATAGCTACGTATGTTGAAAAAATGAAGATATTAGACTATTTTATGATTGCACATGGTAAAGAATGTGATTAAAGGCTCTTTTCCTATTTCAAAAGTTTTAGTTTTCGAGGGTAATAGCTACGTATGTTGAAAAAATGAAGATATTAGACTATTTTATGATTGCACATGGTAAAGAATGTGATTAAAGGCTCTTTTCCTATTTCAAAAGTTTTAGTTTTCGAGGGTAATAGCTACGTCTGTGGAAAAAATGAAGATATTAGACTATTTTATGATTGCACATGGTAAAGAATATGATTAAAGGCTCTTTTCCTAGTTCAAAAGTTTTAGTTTTCGAGGGTAATAGCTACGTCTTTGGAAAAAATGAAGATATTAGACTATTTTATGATTGCACATGGTAAAGAATGTGATTAAAGGCTCTTTTCCTATGTCAAAAGTTTTAGTTTTCGAGGGTAATAGCTACGTCGTGGAAAAAATGAAGATATTAGACTATTTTATGATTGCACATGGTAAAGAATGTGATTAAAGGCTCTTTTCCTATTTCAAAAGTTTTAGTTTTCGAGGGTAATAGCTATGTATGTTGAAAAAATGAAGATATTAGACTATTTTATGATTGCACATGGTAAAGAATGTGATTAAAGGCTCTTTTCCTATTTCAAAAGTTTTAGTTTTCGAGGGTAATAGCTATGTATGTTGAAAAAATGAAGATATTAGACTATTTTATGATTGCACATGGTAAAGAATGTGATTAAAGGCTCTTTTCCTATTTCAAAAGTTTTAGTTTTCGAGGGTAATAGCTATCGTCTGTTGAAAAAATGAAGATATTAGACTATTTTATGATTGCACATGGTAAAGAATGTGATTAAAGGCTCTTTTCCTATTTCAAAAGTTTTAGTTTTCGAGGGTAATAGCTACGTCTGTGAAAAAATGAAGATATTAGACTATTTTATGATTGCACATGGTAAAGAATGTGATTAAAGGCTCTTTTCCTATGTCAAAAGTTTTAGTTTTCGAGGGTAATAGCTATGTCCGTGGAAAAAATGAAGATATTAGACTATTTTATGATTGCACATGGTAAAGAATGTGATTAAAGGCTCTTTTCCTATTTCAAAAGTTTTAGTTTTCGGGGTAATAGCTACGTATGTGAAAAAATGAAGATATTAGACTATTTTATGATTGCACATGGTAAAGAATGTGATTAAAGGCTCTTTTCCTATTTCAAAAGTTTTAGTTTTCGAGGGTAATAGCTATGTCTGTGGAAAAAATGAAGATATTAGACTATTTTATGATTGCACATGGTAAAGAATGTGATTAAAGGCTCTTTTCCTATGTCAAAAGTTTTAGTTTTCGAGGGTAATAGCTACGTATGTGGAAAAAATGAAGATATTAGACTATTTTATGATTGCACATGGTAAAGAATGTGATTAAAGGCTCTTTTCCTATTTCAAAAGTTTTAGTTTTCGAGGGTAATAGCTATGTCTGTGGAAAAAATGAAGATATTAGACTATTTTATGATTGCACATGGTAAAGAATGTGATTAAAGGCTCTTTTCCTATGTCAAAAGTTTTAGTTTTCGAGGGTAATAGCTACGTCCGTGGAAAAAATGAAGATATTAGACTATTTTATGATTGCACATGGTAAAGAATGTGATTAAAGGCTCTTTTCCTATGTCAAAAGTTTTAGTTTTCGAGGGTAATAGCTACGTCTGTGGAAAAAATGAAGATATTAGACTATTTTATGATTGCACATGGTAAAGAATGTGATTAAAGGCTCTTTTCCTATTTCAAAAGTTTTAGTTTTCGGGGTAAGAGCTACGTATGTTGAAAAAATGAAGATATTAGACTATTTTATGATTGCACATGGTAAAGAATGTGATTAAAGGCTCTTTTCCTATTTCAAAAGTTTTAGTTTTCGAGGGTAATAGCTATGTCTGTGGAAAAAATGAAGATATTAGACTATTTTATGATTGCACATGGTAAAGAATGTGATTAAAGGCTCTTTTCCTATGTCAAAAGTTTTAGTTTTCGAGGGTAATAGCTATGTCTGTGGAAAAAATGAAGATATTAGACTATTTTATGATTGCACATGGTAAAGAATGTGATTAAAGGCTCTTTTCCTATGTCAAAAGTTTTAGTTTTCGAGGGTAATAGCTATCGTCTGTGGAAAAAATGAAGATATTAGACTATTTTATGATTGCACATGGTAAAGAATGTGATTAAAGGCTCTTTTCCTATGTCAAAAGTTTTAGTTTTCGAGGGTAATAGCTATGTCTGTGGAAAAAATGAAGATATTAGACTATTTTATGATTGCACATGGTAAAGAATGTGATTAAAGGCTCTTTTCCTATTTCAAAAGTTTTAGTTTTCGGGGTAAGCTACGTATGTTGAAAAAATGAAGATATTAGACTATTTTATGATTGCACATGGTAAAGAATGTGATTAAAGGCTCTTTTCCTATTTCAAAAGTTTTAGTTTTCGAGGGTAATAGCTACGTATGTTGAAAAAATGAAGATATTAGACTATTTTATGATTGCACATGGTAAAGAATGTGATTAAAGGCTCTTTTCCTATGTCAAAAGTTTTAGTTTTCGAGGGTAATAGCTATGTCTGTGGAAAAAATGAAGATATTAGACTATTTTATGATTGCACATGGTAAAGAATGTGATTAAAGGCTCTTTTCCTAGTCAAAAGTTTTAGTTTTCGAGGGTAATAGCTATCGTCCGTGGAAAAAATGAAGATATTAGACTATTTTATGATTGCACATGGTAAAGAATGTGATTAAAGGCTCTTTTCCTATTTCAAAAGTTTTAGTTTTCGAGGGTAATAGCTATGTCTGTGGAAAAAATGAAGATATTAGACTATTTTATGATTGCACATGGTAAAGAATGTGATTAAAGGCTCTTTTCCTATTTCAAAAGTTTTAGTTTTCGAGGGTAATAGCTACGTATGTGAAAAAATGAAGATATTAGACTATTTTATGATTGCACATGGTAAAGAATGTGATTAAAGGCTCTTTTCCTATTCAAAAGTTTTAGTTTTCGAGGGTAATAGCTACGTATGTTGAAAAAATGAAGATATTAGACTATTTTATGATTGCACATGGTAAAGAATGTGATTAAAGGCTCTTTTCCTATTTCAAAAGTTTTAGTTTTCGAGGGTAATAGCTACGTCATGTTGAAAAAATGAAGATATTAGACTATTTTATGATTGCACATGGTAAAGAATGTGATTAAAGGCTCTTTTCCTATGTCAAAAGTTTTAGTTTTCGAGGGTAATAGCTACGTGTTGAAAAAATGAAGATATTAGACTATTTTATGATTGCACATGGTAAAGAATGTGATTAAAGGCTCTTTTCCTATTTCAAAAGTTTTAGTTTTCGAGGGTAATAGCTACGTCTGTGGAAAAAATGAAGATATTAGACTATTTTATGATTGCACATGGTAAAGAATGTGATTAAAGGCTCTTTTCCTATTTCAAAAGTTTTAGTTTTCGAGGGTAATAGCTACGTCTGTGGAAAAAATGAAGATATTAGACTATTTTATGATTGCACATGGTAAAGAATGTGATTAAAGGCTCTTTTCCTATTTCAAAAGTTTTAGTTTTCGAGGGTAATAGCTACGTCCGTGGAAAAAATGAAGATATTAGACTATTTTATGATTGCACATGGTAAAGAATGTGATTAAAGGCTCTTTTCCTATTTCAAAAGTTTTAGTTTTCGAGGGTAATAGCTACGTATGTTGAAAAAATGAAGATATTAGACTATTTTATGATTGCACATGGTAAAGAATGTGATTAAAGGCTCTTTTCCTATTTCAAAAGTTTTAGTTTTCGAGGGTAATAGCTATGTCTGTGGAAAAAATGAAGATATTAGACTATTTTATGATTGCACATGGTAAAGAATGTGATTAAAGGCTCTTTTCCTATTCAAAAGTTTTAGTTTTCGAGGGTAATAGCTATGTCTGTGGAAAAAATGAAGATATTAGACTATTTTATGATTGCACATGGTAAAGAATGTGATTAAAGGCTCTTTTCCTATTTCAAAAGTTTTAGTTTTCGAGGGTAATAGCTACGTCTGTGGAAAAAATGAAGATATTAGACTATTTTATGATTGCACATGGTAAAGAATGTGATTAAAGGCTCTTTTCCTATGTCAAAAGTTTTAGTTTTCGAGGGTAATAGCTACGTTGTGGAAAAAATGAAGATATTAGACTATTTTATGATTGCACATGGTAAAGAATGTGATTAAAGGCTCTTTTCCTATGTCAAAAGTTTTAGTTTTCGAGGGTAATAGCTATGTCTGTGGAAAAAATGAAGATATTAGACTATTTTATGATTGCACATGGTAAAGAATGTGATTAAAGGCTCTTTTCCTATTTCAAAAGTTTTAGTTTTCGGGGGTAATAGCTATGTATGTTGAAAAAATGAAGATATTAGACTATTTTATGATTGCACATGGTAAAGAATGTGATTAAAGGCTCTTTTCCTATTTCAAAAGTTTTAGTTTTCGAGGGTAATAGCTATGTCTGTGGAAAAAATGAAGATATTAGACTATTTTATGATTGCACATGGTAAAGAATGTGATTAAAGGCTCTTTTCCTATGTCAAAAGTTTTAGTTTTCGAGGGTAATAGCTATGTCTGTGGAAAAAATGAAGATATTAGACTATTTTATGATTGCACATGGTAAAGAATGTGATTAAAGGCTCTTTTCCTATTTCAAAAGTTTTAGTTTTCGAGGGTAATAGCTTCGTCCGTGGAAAAAATGAAGATATTAGACTATTTTATGATTGCACATGGTAAAGAATGTGATTAAAGGCTCTTTTCCTATGTCAAAAGTTTTAGTTTTCGAGGGTAATAGCTACGTATGTTGAAAAAATGAAGATATTAGACTATTTTATGATTGCACATGGTAAAGAATGTGATTAAAGGCTCTTTTCCTATTTCAAAAGTTTTAGTTTTCGAGGGTAATAGCTATGTCTGTGGAAAAAATGAAGATATTAGACTATTTTATGATTGCACATGGTAAAGAATGTGATTAAAGGCTCTTTTCCTATGTCAAAAGTTTTAGTTTTCGGGGTAATAGCTACGTCCGTGGAAAAAATGAAGATATTAGACTATTTTATGATTGCACATGGTAAAGAATGTGATTAAAGGCTCTTTTCCTATTTCAAAAGTTTTAGTTTTCGAGGGTAATAGCTATGTCTGTGGAAAAAATGAAGATATTAGACTATTTTATGATTGCACATGGTAAAGAATGTGATTAAAGGCTCTTTTCCTATTTCAAAAGTTTTAGTTTTCGAGGGTAATAGCTATGTCCGTGGAAAAAATGAAGATATTAGACTATTTTATGATTGCACATGGTAAAGAATGTGATTAAAGGCTCTTTTCCTATTCAAAAGTTTTAGTTTTCGAGGGTAATAGCTACGTATGTGGAAAAAATGAAGATATTAGACTATTTTATGATTGCACATGGTAAAGAATGTGATTAAAGGCTCTTTTCCTATTTCAAAAGTTTTAGTTTTCGGGGTAATAGCTACGTCATGTTGAAAAAATGAAGATATTAGACTATTTTATGATTGCACATGGTAAAGAATGTGATTAAAGGCTCTTTTCCTATGTCAAAAGTTTTAGTTTTCGAGGGTAATAGCTACGTATGTTGAAAAAATGAAGATATTAGACTATTTTATGATTGCACATGGTAAAGAATGTGATTAAAGGCTCTTTTCCTATTTCAAAAGTTTTAGTTTTCGAGGGTAATAGCTATGTCTGTGGAAAAAATGAAGATATTAGACTATTTTATGATTGCACATGGTAAAGAATGTGATTAAAGGCTCTTTTCCTATGTCAAAAGTTTTAGTTTTCGAGGGTAATAGCTACGTCTGTGGAAAAAATGAAGATATTAGACTATTTTATGATTGCACATGGTAAAGAATGTGATTAAAGGCTCTTTTCCTATGTCAAAAGTTTTAGTTTTCGAGGGTAATAGCTATGTCTGTGAAAAAATGAAGATATTAGACTATTTTATGATTGCACATGGTAAAGAATGTGATTAAAGGCTCTTTTCCTATTTCAAAAGTTTTAGTTTTCGAGGGTAATAGCTACGTATGTTGAAAAAATGAAGATATTAGACTATTTTATGATTGCACATGGTAAAGAATGTGATTAAAGGCTCTTTTCCTATTTCAAAAGTTTTAGTTTTCGAGGGTAATAGCTACGTATGTTGGAAAAAATGAAGATATTAGACTATTTTATGATTGCACATGGTAAAGAATGTGATTAAAGGCTCTTTTCCTATTTCAAAAGTTTTAGTTTTCGAGGGTAATAGCTATGTCTGTGGAAAAAATGAAGATATTAGACTATTTTATGATTGCACATGGTAAAGAATGTGATTAAAGGCTCTTTTCCTATTTCAAAAGTTTTAGTTTTCGAGGGTAATAGCTACGTATGTGGAAAAAATGAAGATATTAGACTATTTTATGATTGCACATGGTAAAGAATGTGATTAAAGGCTCTTTTCCTATTTCAAAAGTTTTAGTTTTCGAGGGTAATAGCTATGTCTGTGGAAAAAATGAAGATATTAGACTATTTTATGATTGCACATGGTAAAGAATGTGATTAAAGGCTCTTTTCCTATGTCAAAAGTTTTAGTTTTCGAGGGTAATAGCTACGTCTGTGGAAAAAATGAAGATATTAGACTATTTTATGATTGCACATGGTAAAGAATGTGATTAAAGGCTCTTTTGCTATGTCAAAAGTTTTAGTTTTCTAGGGTAATAGCTTCGTCTGTTGAAAAAATGAAGATATTAGACTATTTTATGATTGCACATGGTAAAGAATGTGATTAAAGGCTCTTTTCCTATGTCAAAAGTTTTAGTTTTCGAGGGTAATAGCTATGTCTGTTGAAAAAATGAAGATATTAGACTATTTTATGATTGCACATGGTAAAGAATGTGATTAAAGGCTCTTTTCCTATGTCAAAAGTTTTAGTTTTCGAGGGTAATAGCTATGTCCGTGGAAAAAATGAAGATATTAGACTATTTTATGATTGCACATGGTAAAGAATGTGATTAAAGGCTCTTTTCCTATTTCAAAAGTTTTAGTTTTCGGGGTAAGAGCTACGTATGTTGAAAAAATGAAGATATTAGACTATTTTATGATTGCACATGGTAAAGAATGTGATTAAAGGCTCTTTTCCTATTTCAAAAGTTTTAGTTTTCGAGGGTAATAGCTATGTCCGTGGAAAAAATGAAGATATTAGACTATTTTATGATTGCACATGGTAAAGAATGTGATTAAAGGCTCTTTTCCTATGTCAAAAGTTTTAGTTTTCGAGGGTAATAGCTATGTCTGTGGAAAAAATGAAGATATTAGACTATTTTATGATTGCACATGGTAAAGAATGTGATTAAAGGCTCTTTTCCTATTTCAAAAGTTTTAGTTTTCGGGGTAATAGCTATCGTCTGTGGAAAAAATGAAGATATTAGACTATTTTATGATTGCACATGGTAAAGAATGTGATTAAAGGCTCTTTTCCTATGTCAAAAGTTTTAGTTTTCGAGGGTAATAGCTATGTCTGTGGAAAAAATGAAGATATTAGACTATTTTATGATTGCACATGGTAAAGAATGTGATTAAAGGCTCTTTTCCTATGTCAAAAGTTTTAGTTTTCGAGGGTAATAGCTATGTCTGTGGAAAAAATGAAGATATTAGACTATTTTATGATTGCACATGGTAAAGAATGTGATTAAAGGCTCTTTTCCTATTTCAAAAGTTTTAGTTTTCGGGGTAATAGCTACGTCGTTGGAAAAAATGAAGATATTAGACTATTTTATGATTGCACATGGTAAAGAATGTGATTAAAGGCTCTTTTCCTATTTCAAAAGTTTTAGTTTTCGAGGGTAATAGCTATGTCTGTGGAAAAAGTGAAGATATTAGACTATTTTATGATTGCACATGGTAAAGAATGTGATTAAAGGCTCTTTTCCTATTTCAAAAGTTTTAGTTTTCGGGGGTAATAGCTACTATGTTGAAAAAATGAAGATATTAGACTATTTTATGATTGCACATGGTAAAGAATGTGATTAAAGGCTCTTTTCCTATTTCAAAAGTTTTAGTTTTCGGGGGTAATAGCTACGTCCGTGGAAAAAATGAAGATATTAGACTATTTTATGATTGCACATGGTAAAGAATGTGATTAAAGGCTCTTTTCCTATGTCAAAAGTTTTAGTTTTCGAGGGTAATAGCTATGTATGTGGAAAAAATGAAGATATTAGACTATTTTATGATTGCACATGGTAAAGAATGTGATTAAAGGCTCTTTTCCTATGTCAAAAGTTTTAGTTTTCGAGGGTAATAGCTATGTCTGTGGAAAAAATGAAGATATTAGACTATTTTATGATTGCACATGGTAAAGAATGTGATTAAAGGCTCTTTTCCTATGTCAAAAGTTTTAGTTTTCGAGGGTAATAGCTACGTCTGTTGAAAAAATGAAGATATTAGACTATTTTATGATTGCACATGGTAAAGAATGTGATTAAAGGCTCTTTTCCTATGTCAAAAGTTTTAGTTTTCGAGGGTAATAGCTATGTCTGTTGAAAAAATGAAGATATTAGACTATTTTATGATTGCACATGGTAAAGAATGTGATTAAAGGCTCTTTTCCTATGTCAAAAGTTTTAGTTTTCGAGGGTAATAGCTACGTCCGTGAAAAAATGAAGATATTAGACTATTTTATGATTGCACATGGTAAAGAATGTGATTAAAGGCTCTTTTCCTATTTCAAAAGTTTTAGTTTTCGAGGGTAATAGCTACGTATGTGGAAAAAATGAAGATATTAGACTATTTTATGATTGCACATGGTAAAGAATGTGATTAAAGGCTCTTTTCCTATTTCAAAAGTTTTAGTTTTCGAGGGTAATAGCTACGTCCGTGGAAAAAATGAAGATATTAGACTATTTTATGATTGCACATGGTAAAGAATGTGATTAAAGGCTCTTTTCCTATGTCAAAAGTTTTAGTTTTCGAGGGTAATAGCTTCGTCCGTGGAAAAAATGAAGATATTAGACTATTTTATGATTGCACATGGTAAAGAATGTGATTAAAGGCTCTTTTCCTATTTCAAAAGTTTTAGTTTTCGAGGGTAATAGCTATGTCTGTGGAAAAAATGAAGATATTAGACTATTTTATGATTGCACATGGTAAAGAATGTGATTAAAGGCTCTTTTCCTATGTCAAAAGTTTTAGTTTTCGAGGGTAATAGCTATCGTCCGTGGAAAAAATGAAGATATTAGACTATTTTATGATTGCACATGGTAAAGAATGTGATTAAAGGCTCTTTTCCTATGTCAAAAGTTTTAGTTTTCGAGGGTAATAGCTACGTATGGAAAAAATGAAGATATTAGACTATTTTATGATTGCACATGGTAAAGAATGTGATTAAAGGCTCTTTTCCTATGTCAAAAGTTTTAGTTTTCGAGGGTAATAGCTATCGTCTGTGGAAAAAATGAAGATATTAGACTATTTTATGATTGCACATGGTAAAGAATGTGATTAAAGGCTCTTTTCCTATGTCAAAAGTTTTAGTTTTCGAGGGTAATAGCTATGTCTGTTGAAAAAATGAAGATATTAGACTATTTTATGATTGCACATGGTAAAGAATGTGATTAAAGGCTCTTTTCCTATGTCAAAAGTTTTAGTTTTCGAGGGTAATAGCTATCGTCCGTGGAAAAAATGAAGATATTAGACTATTTTATGATTGCACATGGTAAAGAATGTGATTAAAGGCTCTTTTCCTATTTCAAAAGTTTTAGTTTTCGGGGTAAGAGCTACGTATGTTGAAAAAATGAAGATATTAGACTATTTTATGATTGCACATGGTAAAGAATGTGATTAAAGGCTCTTTTCCTATTTCAAAAGTTTTAGTTTTCGAGGGTAATAGCTATGTCTGTGGAAAAAATGAAGATATTAGACTATTTTATGATTGCACATGGTAAAGAATGTGATTAAAGGCTCTTTTCCTATTTCAAAAGTTTTAGTTTTCGAGGGTAATAGCTACGTATGTTGAAAAAATGAAGATATTAGACTATTTTATGATTGCACATGGTAAAGAATGTGATTAAAGGCTCTTTTCCTATTTCAAAAGTTTTAGTTTTCGAGGGTAATAGCTTTGTCTGTGGAAAAAATGAAGATATTAGACTATTTTATGATTGCACATGGTAAAGAATGTGATTAAAGGCTCTTTTCCTATTTCAAAAGTTTTAGTTTTCGAGGGTAATAGCTACGTATGTTGAAAAAATGAAGATATTAGACTATTTTATGATTGCACATGGTAAAGAATGTGATTAAAGGCTCTTTTCCTATTTCAAAAGTTTTAGTTTTCGAGGGTAATAGCTATGTCTGTGGAAAAAATGAAGATATTAGACTATTTTATGATTGCACATGGTAAAGAATGTGATTAAAGGCTCTTTTCCTATGTCAAAAGTTTTAGTTTTCGAGGGTAATAGCTTCGTCCTTGGAAAAAATGAAGATATTAGACTATTTTATGATTGCACATGGTAAAGAATGTGATTAAAGGCTCTTTTCCTATGTCAAAAGTTTTAGTTTTCGAGGGTAATAGCTATGTCTGTTGAAAAAATGAAGATATTAGACTATTTTATGATTGCACATGGTAAAGAATGTGATTAAAGGCTATTTTCCTATGTCAAAAGTTTTAGTTTTCGAGGGTATAGCTTCGTCCGTGGAAAAAATGAAGATATTAGACTATTTTATGATTGCACATGGTAAGAATGTGATTAAAGGCTCTTTTCCTATTTCAAAAGTTTTAGTTTTCGGGGTAAGAGCTACGAATGTTGAAAAAATGAAGATATTAGACTATTTTATGATTGCACATGGTAAAGAATGTGATTAAAGGCTCTTTTCCTATGTCAAAAGTTTTAGTTTTCGGGGGTAATAGCTTCGTCCGTGGAAAAAATGAAGATATTAGACTATTTTATGATTGCACATGGTAAAGAATGTGATTAAAGGCTCTTTTCCTATTTCAAAAGTTTTAGTTTTCGAGGGTAATAGCTATGTCTGTGGAAAAAATGAAGATATTAGACTATTTTATGATTGCACATGGTAAAGAATGTGATTAAAGGCTCTTTTCCTATGTCAAAAGTTTTAGTTTTCGGGGGTAATAGCTTCGTCCGTGGAAAAAATGAAGATATTAGACTATTTTATGATTGCACATGGTAAAGAATGTGATTAAAGGCTCTTTTCCTATGTCAAAAGTTTTAGTTTTCGAGGGTAATAGCTATGTCTGTTGAAAAAATGAAGATATTAGACTATTTTATGATTGCACATGGTAAAGAATGTGATTAAAGGCTCTTTTCCTATGTCAAAAGTTTTAGTTTTCGAGGGTAATAGCTTCGTCCGTGGAAAAAATGAAGATATTAGACTATTTTATGATTGCACATGGTAAAGAATGTGATTAAAGGCTCTTTTCCTATGTCAAAAGTTTTAGTTTTCGAGGGTAATAGCTACGTCTGTTGAAAAAATGAAGATATTAGACTATTTTATGATTGCACATGGTAAAGAATGTGATTAAAGGCTCTTTTCCTATTTCAAAAGTTTTAGTTTTCGAGGGTAATAGCTATGTCTGTGGAAAAAATGAAGATATTAGACTATTTTATGATTGCACATGGTAAAGAATGTGATTAAAGGCTCTTTTCCTATTTCAAAAGTTTTAGTTTTCGAGGGTAATAGCTACGTATGTTGAAAAAATGAAGATATTAGACTATTTTATGATTGCACATGGTAAAGAATGTGATTAAAGGCTCTTTTCCTATTTCAAAAGTTTTAGTTTTCGAGGGTAATAGCTATGTCTGTGGAAAAAATGAAGATATTAGACAATTTTATGATTGCACATGGTAAAGAATGTGATTAAAGGCTCTTTTCCTATTTCAAAAGTTTTAGTTTTCGAGGGTAATAGCTACGTATGTTGAAAAAATGAAGATATTAGACTATTTTATGATTGCACATGGTAAAGAATGTGATTAAAGGCTCTTTTCCTATGTCAAAAGTTTTAGTTTTCGAGGGTAATAGCTTCGTCCTTTGAAAAAATGAAGATATTAGACTATTTTATGATTGCACATGGTAAAGAATGTGATTAAAGGCTCTTTTCCTATGTCAAAAGTTTTAGTTTTCGAGGGTAATAGCTATGTCTGTTGAAAAAATGAAGATATTAGACTATTTTATGATTGCACATGGTAAAGAATGTGATTAAAGGCTCTTTTCCTATGTCAAAAGTTTTAGTTTTCGAGGGTAATAGCTATCGTCTGTGGAAAAAATGAAGATATTAGACTATTTTATGATTGCACATGGTAAAGAATGTGATTAAAGGCTCTTTTCCTATGTCAAAAGTTTTAGTTTTCGAGGGTAATAGCTACGTATGTTGAAAAAATGAAGATATTAGACTATTTTATGATTGCACATGGTAAAGAATGTGATTAAAGGCTCTTTTCCTATTTCAAAAGTTTTAGTTTTCGAGGGTAATAGCTATGTCGTGGAAAAAATGAAGATATTAGACTATTTTATGATTGCACATGGTAAAGAATGTGATTAAAGGCTCTTTTCCTATGTCAAAAGTTTTAGTTTTCGAGGGTAATAGCTTCGTCCGTGGAAAAAATGAAGATATTAGACTATTTTATGATTGCACATGGTAAAGAATGTGATTAAAGGCTCTTTTCCTATTTCAAAAGTTTTAGTTTTCGAGGGTAATAGCTATGTCTGTGGAAAAAATGAAGATATTAGACTATTTTATGATTGCACATGGTAAAGAATGTGATTAAAGGCTCTTTTCCTATGTCAAAAGTTTTAGTTTTCGAGGGTAATAGCTACGTCCGTGTTGAAAAAATGAAGATATTAGACTATTTTATGATTGCACATGGTAAAGAATGTGATTAAAGGCTCTTTTCCTATGTCAAAAGTTTTAGTTTTCGAGGGTAATAGCTACGTCTGTGGAAAAAATGAAGATATTAGACTATTTTATGATTGCACATGGTAAAGAATGTGATTAAAGGCTCTTTTCCTATTCAAAAGTTTTAGTTTTCGAGGGTAATAGCTACGTCCGTGGAAAAAATGAAGATATTAGACTATTTTATGATTGCACATGGTAAAGAATGTGATTAAAGGCTCTTTTCCTATGTCAAAAGTTTTAGTTTTCGAGGGTAATAGCTATGTCTGTGGAAAAAATGAAGATATTAGACTATTTTATGATTGCACATGGTAAAGAATGTGATTAAAGGCTCTTTTCCTATGTCAAAAGTTTTAGTTTTCGAGGGTAATAGCTACGTATGTTGAAAAAATGAAGATATTAGACTATTTTATGATTGCACATGGTAAAGAATGTGATTAAAGGCTCTTTTCCTATTTCAAAAGTTTTAGTTTTCGAGGGTAATAGCTATATGTTGTGGAAAAAATGAAGATATTAGACTATTTTATGATTGCACATGGTAAAGAATGTGATTAAAGGCTCTTTTCCTATTTCAAAAGTTTTAGTTTTCGAGGGTAATAGCTACGTATGTTGAAAAAATGAAGATATTAGACTATTTTATGATTGCACATGGTAAAGAATGTGATTAAAGGCTCTTTTCCTATTTCAAAAGTTTTA
Source organism: Artemia franciscana (assembly GCF_032884065.1). Taxonomy (NCBI): domain Eukaryota; kingdom Metazoa; phylum Arthropoda; class Branchiopoda; order Anostraca; family Artemiidae; genus Artemia; species Artemia franciscana. The sequence goes on from NW_027065372.1 coordinate 16,893, forward strand.
GTTTTCGAGGGTAATAGCTACGTATGTGGAAAAAATGAAGATATTAGACTATTTTATGATTGCACATGGTAAAGAATGTGATTAAAGGCTCTTTTCCTATTTCAAAAGTTTTAGTTTTCGAGGGTAATAGCTATGTCTGTGGAAAAAATGAAGATATTAGACTATTTTATGATTGCACATGGTAAAGAATGTGATTAAAGGCTCTTTTCCTATTCAAAAGTTTTAGTTTTCGAGGGTAATAGCTACGTATGTTGAAAAAATGAAGATATTAGACTATTTTATGATTGCACATGGTAAAGAATGTGATTAAAGGCTCTTTTCCTATTTCAAAAGTTTTAGTTTTCGAGGGTAATAGCTACGTATGTTGAAAAAATGAAGATATTAGACTATTTTATGATTGCACATGGTAAAGAATGTGATTAAAGGCTCTTTTCCTATTTCAAAAGTTTTAGTTTTCGAGGGTAATAGCTACGTATGTTGAAAAAATGAAGATATTAGACTATTTTATGATTGCACATGGTAAAGAATGTGATTAAAGGCTCTTTTCCTATTTCAAAAGTTTTAGTTTTCGAGGGTAATAGCTATGTCTGTGGAAAAAATGAAGATATTAGACTATTTTATGATTGCACATGGTAAAGAATGTGATTAAAGGCTCTTTTCCTATGTCAAAAGTTTTAGTTTTCGAGGGTAATAGCTACGTATGTTGAAAAAATGAAGATATTAGACTATTTTATGATTGCACATGGTAAAGAATGTGATTAAAGGCTCTTTTCCTATGTCAAAAGTTTTAGTTTTCGAGGGTAATAGCTACGTATGTTGAAAAAATGAAGATATTAGACTATTTTATGATTGCACATGGTAAAGAATGTGATTAAAGGCTCTTTTCCTATGTCAAAAGTTTTAGTTTTCGAGGGTAATAGCTACGTATGTGGAAAAAATGAAGATATTAGACTATTTTATGATTGCACATGGTAAAGAATGTGATTAAAGGCTCTTTTCCTATGTCAAAAGTTTTAGTTTTCGAGGGTAATAGCTACGTATGTTGAAAAAATGAAGATATTAGACTATTTTATGATTGCACATGGTAAAGAATGTGATTAAAGGCTCTTTTCCTATTTCAAAAGTTTTAGTTTTCGAGGGTAATAGCTACGTATGTTGAAAAAATGAAGATATTAGACTATTTTATGATTGCACATGGTAAAGAATGTGATTAAAGGCTCTTTTCCTATTTCAAAAGTTTTAGTTTTCGAGGGTAATAGCTATGTCTGTGGAAAAAATGAAGATATTAGACTATTTTATGATTGCACATGGTAAAGAATGTGATTAAAGGCTCTTTTCCTATGTCAAAAGTTTTAGTTTTCGAGGGTAATAGCTACGTCCGTGGAAAAAATGAAGATATTAGACTATTTTATGATTGCACATGGTAAAGAATGTGATTAAAGGCTCTTTTCCTATTTCAAAAGTTTTAGTTTTCGAGGGTAATAGCTACGTATGTTGAAAAAATGAAGATATTAGACTATTTTATGATTGCACATGGTAAAGAATGTGATTAAAGGCTCTTTTCCTATGTCAAAAGTTTTAGTTTTCGAGGGTAATAGCTATGTCCGTGGAAAAAATGAAGATATTAGACTATTTTATGATTGCACATGGTAAAGAATGTGATTAAAGGCTCTTTTCCTATGTCAAAAGTTTTAGTTTTCGAGGGTAATAGCTATGTCTGTGGAAAAAATGAAGATATTAGACTATTTTATGATTGCACATGGTAAAGAATGTGATTAAAGGCTCTTTTCCTATTTCAAAAGTTTTAGTTTTCGAGGGTAATAGCTATGTCTGTGGAAAAAATGAAGATATTAGACTATTTTATGATTGCACATGGTAAAGAATGTGATTAAAGGCTCTTTTCCTATGTCAAAAGTTTTAGTTTTCGAGGGTAATAGCTTCTGTGGAAAAAATGAAGATATTAGACTATTTTATGATTGCACATGGTAAAGAATGTGATTAAAGGCTCTTTTCCTATTTCAAAAGTTTTAGTTTTCGAGGGTAATAGCTACGTATGTTGAAAAAATGAAGATATTAGACTATTTTATGATTGCACATGGTAAAGAATGTGATTAAAGGCTCTTTTCCTATTTCAAAAGTTTTAGTTTTCGGGGTAATAGCTACGTCTGTGGAAAAAATGAAGATATTAGACTATTTTATGATTGCACATGGTAAAGAATGTGATTAAAGGCTCTTTTCCTATTTCAAAAGTTTTAGTTTTCGAGGGTAATAGCTATGTCTGTGGAAAAAATGAAGATATTAGACTATTTTATGATTGCACATGGTAAAGAATGTGATTAAAGGCTCTTTTCCTATGTCAAAAGTTTTAGTTTTCGAGGGTAATAGCTTCGTCCGTGGAAAAAATGAAGATATTAGACTATTTTATGATTGCACATGGTAAAGAATGTGATTAAAGGCTCTTTTCCTATGTCAAAAGTTTTAGTTTTCGAGGGTAATAGCTATGTCTGTGGAAAAAATGAAGATATTAGACTATTTTATGATTGCACATGGTAAAGAATGTGATTAAAGGCTCTTTTCCTATTTCAAAAGTTTTAGTTTTCGAGGGTAATAGCTACGTATGTTGAAAAAATGAAGATATTAGACTATTTTATGATTGCACATGGTAAAGAATGTGATTAAAGGCTCTTTTCCTATTTCAAAAGTTTTAGTTTTCGAGGGTAATAGCTACGTATGTGAAAAAATGAAGATATTAGACTATTTTATGATTGCACATGGTAAAGAATGTGATTAAAGGCTCTTTTCCTATTTCAAAAGTTTTAGTTTTCGAGGGTAATAGCTATGTCTGTGGAAAAAATGAAGATATTAGACTATTTTATGATTGCACATGGTAAAGAATGTGATTAAAGGCTCTTTTCCTATTTCAAAGGTTTTAGTTTTCGAGGGTAATAGCTACGTATGTTGAAAAAATGAAGATATTAGACTATTTTATGATTGCACATGGTAAAGAATGTGATTAAAGGCCTTTTCCTATTTCAAAAGTTTTAGTTTTCGAGGGTAATAGCTACGTATGTTGAAAAAATGAAGATATTAGACTATTTTATGATTGCACATGGTAAAGAATGTGATTAAAGGCTCTTTTCCTATGTCAAAAGTTTTAGTTTTCGAGGGTAATAGCTACGTATGTTGAAAAAATGAAGATATTAGACTATTTTATGATTGCACATGGTAAAGAATGTGATTAAAGGCTCTTTTCCTATTTCAAAAGTTTTAGTTTTCGAGGGTAATAGCTATGTCTGTTGAAAAAATGAAGATATTAGACTATTTTATGATTGCACATGGTAAAGAATGTGATTAAAGGCTCTTTTCCTATGTCAAAAGTTTTAGTTTTCGAGGGTAATAGCTACGTATGTGGAAAAAATGAAGATATTAGACTATTTTATGATTGCACATGGTAAAGAATGTGATTAAAGGCTCTTTTCCTATTTCAAAAGTTTTAGTTTTCCAGGGTAATAGCTATTTTATGAACATGGTAAAGAATGTGAAAAGGCTCTTTTCCTATTTCAAAAGTTTTAGTTTTCGGGGTAATAGCTACGTCATGTGAAAAAATGAAGATATTAGACTATTTTATGATTGCACATGGTAAAGAATGTGATTAAAGGCTCTTTTCCTATTTCAAAAGTTTTAGTTTTCGAGGGTAATAGCTACGTATGTTGAAAAAATGAAGATATTAGACTATTTTATGATTGCACATGGTAAAGAATGTGATTAAAGGCTCTTTTCCTATTTCAAAAGTTTTAGTTTTCGAGGGTAATAGCTATGTCTGTGGAAAAAATGAAGATATTAGACTATTTTATGATTGCACATGGTAAAGAATGTGATTAAAGGCTCTTTTCCTATGTCAAAAGTTTTAGTTTTCGAGGGTAATAGCTATGTCTGTGGAAAAAATGAAGATATTAGACTATTTTATGATTGCACATGGTAAAGAATGTGATTAAAGGCTCTTTTCCTATTTCAAAAGTTTTAGTTTTCGAGGGTAATAGCTACGTATGTTGAAAAAATGAAGATATTAGACTATTTTATGATTGCACATGGTAAAGAATGTGATTAAAGGCTCTTTTCCTATTTCAAAAGTTTTAGTTTTCGAGGGTAATAGCTATCTCTGTGGAAAAAATGAAGATATTAGACTATTTTATGATTGCACATGGTAAAGAATGTGATTAAAGGCTCTTTTCCTATGTCAAAAGTTTTAGTTTTCGGGGGTAATAGCTTCGTCCTGTTGAAAAAATGAAGATATTAGACTATTTTATGATTGCACATGGTAAAGAATGTGATTAAAGGCTCTTTTCCTATTTCAAAAGTTTTAGTTTTCGAGGGTAATAGCTATGTCTGTGGAAAAAATGAAGATATTAGACTATTTTATGATTGCACATGGTAAAGAATGTGATTAAAGGCTCTTTTCCTATGTCAAAAGTTTTAGTTTTCGGGGGTAATAGCTACGTATGTTGAAAAAATGAAGATATTAGACTATTTTATGATTGCACATGGTAAAGAATGTGATTAAAGGCTCTTTTCCTATTTCAAAAGTTTTAGTTTTCGAGGGTAATAGCTATGCTTGTTGAAAAAATGAAGATATTAGACTATTTTATGATTGCACATGGTAAAGAATGTGATTAAAGGCTCTTTTCCTATGTCAAAAGTTTTAGTTTTCGAGGGTAATAGCTACGTATGTTGAAAAAATGAAGATATTAGACTATTTTATGATTGCACATGGTAAAGAATGTGATTAAAGGCTCTTTTCCTATGTCAAAAGTTTTAGTTTTCGAGGGTAATAGCTATGTATGTGGAAAAAATGAAGATATTAGACTATTTTATGATTGCACATGGTAAAGAATGTGATTAAAGGCTCTTTTCCTATTTCAAAAGTTTTAGTTTTCGAGGGTAATAGCTACGTCTGTGGAAAAAATGAAGATATTAGACTATTTTATGATTGCACATGGTAAAGAATGTGATTAAAGGCTCTTTTCCTATGTCAAAAGTTTTAGTTTTCGAGGGTAATAGCTATGTCTGTGGAAAAAATGAAGATATTAGACTATTTTATGATTGCACATGGTAAAGAATGTGATTAAAGGCTCTTTTCCTATGTCAAAAGTTTTAGTTTTCGAGGGTAATAGCTACGTATGTTGAAAAAATGAAGATATTAGACTATTTTATGATTGCACATGGTAAAGAATGTGATTAAAGGCTCTTTTCCTATTCAAAAGTTTTAGTTTTCGAGGGTAATAGCTACGTATGTTGAAAAAATGAAGATATTAGACTAT
>NW_027065373.1:0-22197 GCF_032884065.1 Artemia franciscana
CCACCTTTTAACCTATTTTCCGCAATTACAATCGAAGAAAATTTGGAGTCTTAAGGAAATTAAGAAAGAAGTAGGTATAAAAAGGGAAAAAAAGAGAGTGCTGTCTGAAAAGAAGTTTTGAAATAAGGCACTTCAAATCTACATATATATATAAGAACGATACAAATTTTCAAACAAATACAAAGTAGAAACAATAGGGAAAATCCTTTCAAGACAGTGGAAATTAATTCTGTCAATATTTCGACCAATGTCCAAGGGCCGTCTTCAGCACAGTACGAGAAAGAGAGAAAAAAACATATGTATATATAAATAAACTTACATTAAAATGTGAGAATTAAAACTAATTTTGTTTTTTAAACTTTTTTAAGAACAGCCCTAACATCTTTACTTCAACGAAGTTCAACCAGGACTGACAAAAAGACTGAAGTGTGATGATAAATTCATTCAAACAAAACAGAACAAAGTGATTAAATGCAATTTGTCAGAGCCAACCTTGCATTTTTGGCAGCCTGTCTCAAAAGCCTATTCGTAACTTGTTCAATACTATTATAAATAAGTTTAGTAAAAATTTTTCTTAGATCATTTTTAATTAAATTTGAGCAAAAAGAATTTATTGAGTACTCCCCAAAGTCCCTGTTCAAAGAAATATTATTATTCATTTTGAGATCAATTTTGATTGATTCCCGAACCACCTGTTTTATCCCCAAATCATTAGTGATGAGTGAAGATTTTTCAAAAAGTATCACATGGGGGGGGGGGATTATTAAATATATGCCAACCTAAGGTAAAATCAAAGAAGTTGTTTTTTTATGCTGTTGTGGCCGTTTTTCTTAGATTCTGATGGGTCTTGCCAACATAGTAATTTCCACAGTCAGAAGGTATTTGATAGACCCCTCTTTGGCGAGTAAGCGGGGTTTTACCTTTACTGGAATTTAAGAAATTAATGATTTTAAAATTATTAGTAAAAATTACATACAGACTATTTTTTGTGCAAACATTTTTTAATTTTGTTCTGATTTGTGCGATATACTGAAGGTAGACAAAAATTCAGGGCATATCAGTAGCCCCACATTGTCTAATATCTTATTTGATTTTACAAGAATGTCTTTTTATTATACGGTTAATTATCTTATTGACAAAAGGAATGGGGTATCCATTGCCAAAAAGAATATCTCTGATGAAGTTTATTTTGGCATTTATATACGAATTGGAACAAATGTTCAGGGCACGATCAAAGAGAGAATTTACAACTGTTATTTTAACTTGTGGGTGGGTAATTTGAATTAAAATGAAGATATTTATCGTTTTGCGTTGGCTTTCAGTAGATAGTAAAATCCGCTTTATCTGAATTGCGAATAATTAACACATCTAAAAACAGAAGCTAATTTTCAAATTTAACTTCTAGGGTGAACTGCAAATTTCGGTCATAAGATTTTCCCTATTGTTTCTACTTTTATTTGTTTGTTATGGAAAGGCAGTATGGTCTTCGTAACTATTTTCGTCTAGCCTATGGGGAGTAGGTGACCTAAGATATATTTTATTTTATTAGTCTAGGTAAAAAAACATGCTAATATTATCGATCAACCAAAATTTTAGAATCCTGTAGAAATGAAAACCTTATTCCCAAGTCTTTAAGATATAAATTACATTTAAATACCTGGAAAGAAGCGTAATTTGCCCATACAGTAAAGTTAAAAACCTTAGTCCATATTATTAAGGACAAAAAACAAAGTTGATAACTTTTTTCAGAGAAAAAATTTCTGGAAACTTTTTTGCGGGAAAACCTGTCCACTGTTAATTTTGCTCAAGTTGTTAGATTGGAAAAGAGTTTGTTTAGCCATGATTTTTGTTTGTCCGAGGAAAGCCTCTATAAGAAATTGGAAAGATTGAGAAATGAATCTTCGACGAGAAACCGTATTTAGTCTCCAAGATTCACTCCTGGACCTGCTATAGTTAACCTCTCTTCTAAAACATTGAAGCCCCAGGAATTCGAAACACTGCAAAAAGGTCCAAAATTCTCTTTTCGACCGAAGCAAGTTCCAGTGGCAGATATAGTTTCCTCTCTAGAGTCCGTTTTGCATAAACACTATACATCTCTTTCAAACCCCGATGAAGTTAGATCTGGTCCTATAAATGCCCTTTATAACAGGCAAAAACCGAAAGCGAAAAACTTTATCCATACCGAAAAATTTGCACGACATAAAAATACTATCTAATTTCCCCAAAGACCCTTTTATTATAATAACTAAAGCAGAAAAAAACAATTCATTCCTTGTCATGAATATGACAGACTATGACAACAAAATTCTTTCGTATTTAAATGACACATTTACATATAAAACAATAACTCATGATCCTACTGATCAGTTTGTTAATATTATTATAAATGAATTAAAGCAGCTTAAACAAAATGGTAAAATCACCTCACGATTATACAATAAATTCCCTCGTGGTGGTTTCTGTCCCAAACTCTACGGTTTCCAAAAACAGATAAACAAGGAATTCTTTTAAAACCTATCGTAGTTGTACTAAAGCCCCGCTGCCAATATTGGGAATTGACTTTGCACAACTTTCAAACCTTTATTGTATTCCAAAAATTCCTATATTCGTAATTTGGCAGATTTAGTTAAAAATTAGTAACACAAGTATTTCAGAAAACGAAATAGTTAGTAGTTTTGACATTGTTTCTATGTATACAGATATAGATTTGACTATTTCTTAGGAATTAGTAAAAACAAAATAGAAAAAAATTTCCACTTAATCGAGGTCTCAGCGACAGGAATTAATTGTGAAGTTTTAATGACTCCGGTTAAAATTTGTAAGAGGTTTCGCGATTTCAATTTCGTGATTATTTTTATCAGCAAAAAAATGGGTTACCCATGGGGGCACCTTTATCAGGCTAATGGCAGAAATTTATGTCGAAAACTTTGAAAATTGGGCATTAAATTCTAATTTTTTAAATCACGTCTATTTAGGTCGTTATATGGATGACGTAATTTCACTTTGGAATTATGGGGAAGCTGAAATTCTGGGCTTCTTAATCATCTTAACACTTATGACCAAAATTTGCAGTTCCCCCTAGAAGTTGAAATTGAAAATAAACTTCCGTTTTTGGATGTGTTAATTATTCGCAATGCTGATAAACTGGATTTTACTATTTATTGAAAGCCAACACAAAACGCTAGATATCTTCACTTTAATTCAAATCAACCCCAACAAATTACAAGAGCAGCTGTATCTTCCCTCATTGATCGTGCCCTGAACATTTGCTCCGATTTGTACATAAATGCAGAAATGAAATTTATCAGAGAGATTCTTTTTGGTAATGGATACCCCATTCCTTTTGTCAATAAGATAGTTACCTGTAGACTAAAATGACATTCTTGTAAAATCGAAAAAAATATTTCACAATGTGAGGCTACTGATACACCCTCAAATATTGTCTATCTTCCGTATATCCCAGAAATCACAACAAAATTAAAAATATTTGTACAAAAAATAATCTGTATGTAGTTTTTACTAATAATTTTTAAATAATTAATTTCTTAAATTTCAGCAAAGATAAGATCCCAGTCACTCACAAAGAGGGGTCACACCCCAGACCCCAGTCACAATACCTTGTGACTGGAAATTACTATGTTGGCAGAACCCATCAGAATCTAGAAAAACGGCTACAACAGCATAAAAAAGACAGACAAGGTATTAATTTCAGATAGTTCCAATAACTACTTTGATTCTGCTTTTGGCTGGCATATATTTAATAATCCCTCCCACGCGATACCTTTTGAAAAATCTTCACTCATCACTAATGATTTGGGGATAAAACAGGTGGTTCGGGAATCCATCTAATCAGTTTCAAAATAAATTTTTATTAATTCTTTGAACAGAGACTTAGGGGAGTACTCGCTTATTTTTCATACTCAAATTTAATTAAATTGATCTTACAAAACATTTTACTAAACTGATTTATAATAGTTTTGAACCAGTTACGAAAAGGCCTTTGAGACAGGTTGCCAAAGATGCAAGGTTGGCTCTGAGAAATTCTATTTAATCACTTTATTCTGTGTTGTTTGAATGAATTTATCACCTCACATTCTTTTTGTCAGTCCTGGTTGAACTTCGATGAAGTAAGGATGCTAGGGCTGTTTTTAAAATCGTTTTTAAAAAACATAACTAGTTTTAATTCTCACATTTAATGTAAGTTTGTTTATATATACGTATTTTTTCTCTCTCTCTTTCACGTATTGTGCTGAAGACGGCCGTTGCACATAAGGCCGAAATATTCACAGAATTGATATCCACTGTCTTAAAACGATTTTCGCTATTGTTTCTAGTTTGTATATGTTTGTTATGGAAAGGCAGTGTGGTCTTCGTCGCTATTTTGATACAAATTTTGACTTAAAAGTGAAAATCTATATATATATATATATATATATATATATATATATATATATATATATATATATATATATATATATATATATATATATATATATATATATATATATATATATATATAAATAAAATAAATAAGTTGTTTGTCAACTGATGTCATGTTTGTCGACGGACGTCATTATAAGGATTGAGCATTATGACGTCATTTACGTATTTTGTGTGTTTGTATATGACGTCAAAGGTTTTGTATATGACGTCATTATAAGAAGGCGTTTCAAAGAGAATTTTTTGTATAGATCTTAAAATGACAGAAGAAACAGCCGAGGAAGCTGCTCAAAGAAAAACTAAAAGAAAAAACTAGAAAAAGGGAAAAATTAAGAAAGGTAAAAAACTAAAAAGAAAAAAAGCTATAAAACTAAAAAAGCTACAAAACTAAAAAAAATGAAAAAACTAAAAATGAAAAGAATAATGCATGTTTTTTTGTACGTTTGAGGGTTTGCATTTTTTTTTTCCATGTTTGAGGGTTTGCATATGACCTCTGAAAAATAAAATTAAAGACCGGGACACAAATGATGACCGGGATACCAGGACACGGGGAATATAAATGACAACCGGGACACTCAAAGAGAAATTACAGACTGGGACACAAATGACGACCGGGAATATAAATTACGACCGGGACACAGGGACACACTAAAAAGGGGTCGCCGGGGGGCACAGGGGCCCCCCGTCATATAAATGACGACGGGGACAGCAAAGCTCTAGGGTAATCAGTAGAAAAATGCGGTATAGATCTGAATACGGAGTGTTTTTCCCATGGACAATTCTATGTTGCATGTTCAAGAGTCGCTAAACCTGACAATCTATTTATATGCACAGACAATGGGACAGCGAAGAATGTTGTATATTCGCAAGTTTTACGTAGTTAAAAACATATATACATATATATATATATATATATATATATATATATATATATATATATATATATATCATGAAAAGAGAAATCACCAATGCTACAGCACAAACACAAAAAAAAAAAAAAAAAAAAAAAAAAAAAAAAAAAAAAAAAAAAAAAAAAAAAAGGAGACAGAAGGAGAAAAGGAAGACTGTTTTCCTAAATTAGTGATTAATATAGACCAGCACTTGAATGAGGCCTTAACCCTACTCATCCATACAATCACATAGGTCAAACAGCATAGCCACACACAATCAACCATAAAGAATAATCCATGGACAGGCAGTCATGTCGTCAATAAGTATAAGTCGTCATTTACCAAACCATAGAAAAAATAATATAGACAAATAATTCAGAGGCAACACCCAACATAAGGGCTCATCAGGAGAATACACTGGCCTATATAGGGTTTCGCCACTCTAAATTCTCTACCCAGCACAGTGTTGTGGCTACCACAGAATATCCATGGCATCCCCGCGTCAGGTATCACCCCCAAAATACATGTCTATGAAAAAAAACAGCAAATGTAAAACAACCAAGTAAAACCAAAACAAGCTTATCCTGTTAATATATCCCTCCCTTTAGCAACAATAGGTAAACTAAATATTATAAATTTTACCAAATCACAAATATTAACACATTGCAAAAAACCTGAATGAACTAAACAATTATATAATTCATCTTTACCATGTGGCTAATTTTTTAAAAATTCCGCTCAAATAGAAACACAATTCAAAATAAATGGCGCTGTGACAACATTTCTCGAACCTCCGAAATTAGTCAAAAATTTCTTTAAGTATTTCTAGATAATTCTTTTGATATTTATTTAAAAGTTCGTTATAATGAAAACTAAATTTTTTAAATTGCCAAGTTAATTTATTTGCAGAAAAACCTCTTGATATCAATTTTTGGCTTAAGATTTTACATCTATTTTTAAAATCAATATAATTACTACAAATCCTTGCATAACGAAGTAACTGTGAGAAAAACGCTGAATATGTGATATTTGAGTGTATATTACTTTCAGGGAATGGGAAACTAATCACTTCAAAATCAAAATCATCCGTTTTATTATACATTTTAAAACTTAATTTATTATTATCACAAATATTAATATTTAAATCTAAGAAATGATCTTCATGACCAGCGCCATGACTAGGCTCAAGAATAAGCTCTGATGGATATATATTTTTAGAAATATCAATGAAATCCTTACAATTTAAGACCAAAATATCATCTAAATATCTTTTATTATTTGACAAAGCATGTTTTAAATTAATTGGATTATTCTTATCCATCATATATTTATATTCTAGTTGACTTAAAAACAAGTCAGCTATAAATGGGCTGGCATTCCCCCCCATGGGAATTCCCATAATTTGCTTGTACAAATCACCCCCAAATCTTATATAAGTATTGTATAAAACAAATTCCAATAACTCAAAAATCATATCCAAGCTGTAACATCTCAAGTTAACTGTAGTATTAAAGCAGTTTGTCCATATGGCTTTTTTATTATAACTGTCTATTTTTAAGAACCTTTTACTAGATAAGAGGAAAGATTTCTTTATAACAGTTTTTAAATTATCTAACACTAAATTGAGTGATAAATTAGTATACATTGTCGCAAAATCGAAAGACTCAATTCTTTTAGCTGAAACCATTGTTAAAGAATCTATCACCTGCAGTGAATTATTAACACTCCAATATGGATTAAAATTCGAAAATTTTTTAATACCAGAACAATAGGTTTTAAGTTTATTTACAATTTCCTTTAAAATTAAAGAGAGGTCAGTAGCAGCAATGCGGGTTGGACATTTAGCTGCTCCAGCAATAAACCGTGGTTTAGGGGGATTCTTATGAAATTTTACAGTCCAATATAGGAAAGGGAACTTTTTATCATTGTCATTTATTTTAATATTAAAATTTTTAAAAAGTATTTCTTCAGTCTTTTCAATTAAATTCTCATCCTCTATATTTACCTTTTCATAAACATTAGTTGTGCCTAACTCCCTTTTTCCATATATATATATATATATATATTTATATATATATATATATATATATATATATATATATATATATATATATATATATATATATATATATATATATATATATATATATATATATACATACATATATATATATATATATATATATATATATATATATATATATATATATATATATATATATATATTTATATTTATATTCAGAGGTGGGACACAGGGACACAACTACAATGGCGCGTAACTAATATGGCGCGTAACGACTTACGCGCAGGAGGGGGGGGCGCGAAGCGCCCCCACCATTTAGGTGTTGGTGTGGCGCGAAGTGCCACACCAAGTGCTAGTGTAGCAATATAAAAATGAACCTAAAATCACAGTTAGCTCTTCCCCACTTACATCTTATCAGAGTTGGATTTGACAATGAGTCTATAACCAAGGCAGTCAAATAGATTGCAATCCAGACCGTGCAGGTTTTACTTGGGATATGCTGCTGCGCCTGTCAAGGTTCAAGGTTCAAGGTTCTTTTATTATAACCAATATATAGAAAATATTAGGTAACTCAAGGCTGAGAGTATAGCTCGAATGCAATTGAGCTACTTTTCAGAAACATTAAATATGCACAAAAATTAAAAATAAATACTTCTCTTAACCAATCTTGGCAGAAATAAATAAAAAACAAATACCGTGCCGTACGTGCCGTACCACTTCCATCCTCCGCGCACCATCCTGAGACACAATTAAATTTACAACTTAAAACCAAATGAGTCACAAGACATCTGGAAGCCTCATGGGCGAACCCCGGAGACCAACTCAATACTTAAAAAAATAATAAACATCCTTAAAAGAAAAAAAAAAAACATTTTTCATATTATTTGGATTTATAACTTTCAATCAGCACTCTTTTCAACTTCCGTCTTATAGTATCTATGCTTACATTCAAATCAATCTCATTTTTCAATCTTTCCCAATGTAGAGGAATCAAATACCTTAGGCAAAAACGCGACCTCTCTGTAACTACCTTAGGAGTCCGCAGATTATATTTACCACGGGTTTCAACTTGTGAAGATGAAGGAGTTTACAGCCTTTCATGCTGTAAACTGCAATGAACATCACACTATGATGACTCGGACATATTCTCCTTGTGCCTTGCCGTACGATACCACTTCCATCCTCCGCGCACCATCCTGAGACACAATTAAATTTACAACTTAAAACCAAATGAGTCATAAGACATCTGGAAGCCTCATGGGCGAACCCCGGAGACCAACTCAATACTTAAAAAAATAATAAACATCCTTAAAAGAAAAAAAAAACATTTTTCATATTATTTGGATTTATAACTTTCAATCAGCACTCTTTTCAACTTCCGTCTTATAGTATCTATGCTTACATTCAAATCAATCTCATTTTTCAATCGTTCCCAATGTAGAGGAATCAAATACCTTAGGCAAAAACGCGACCTCTCTGTAACTACCTTAGGAGTCCGCAGATTATATTTACCACGGGTTTCAACTTGTGAAGATGAAGGAGTTTACAGCCTTTCATGCTGTAAACTGCAACGAACATCACACTATGATGACTCGGACATATTCTCCTTTCCTATAAAAACTGTCCAACCTATCTGTCACATTAACCAGGATATGCAATCTATCTTGGTTAACTGACTGGGGAGCAATGACCAGAAACTGACGATAAGGCTCGTCATCTTGCAAAAGTAAGCCTTTATTGCCATGGATGTTTCGTAATGGTTTTTGCGCCCTGTAGCCATTTCAGACACAGAATCTTCACTAGAAGCGTCTTCGCTATTCTTTGACCCCCTTTTGGTTTTTGATGTTGGCCGAGCATCATTTTTTGCTAGAGTTTTATCTTTTCTGAGTGCTAGCCTTTTTATTATTTCATTAGAAAAGAGGTTTTTACCAAATCTGTCAGCTTGTTTTCCATTATCTTTTGGTATCAAGGAAGTACTTTCATGATTCTTAGCTGCCACCGGAGTATTCTTTTCAATTTCTGATCCTTGATTTGAATTGCCTTCTTTTTTTTATCACTATACGCTTTGAAAAGGTAGAAGCCTTACTCCTCCATGGATCTAGCAACTTCAACTGTTTATTAGAGTGTTTGCTGGATGGCCAGCGGCTATTTTGTTGTTGTCTTTGTTTTCCTCCACTTTTCTCTGGCTTTTCTCTATAGAGAGGGTAAATTTATGTCTCACTTATTTCGCCAAGAATCCTAGTAACTCCAACGCCTAGTCCATGAAACCACTCATCACAACAGTCACAGCAAACCATAAACTGATTGTTATGTGGCAACTGGCAAACATACCACACCTTGTTTGAATCGTGTTCACTTTGCCAATACTCCTCACTTTCACAAGGTTCATCATCATTTCCTTCAATATTTCTTTTTTTTCTTGTCCTTTCTCCATCTCGCCTTTCAAACGATCTTTTTGATGTTATTTCTTCACTGCTTCTTGTTCAGTAATAGATATGGAGCCAGATTCCTAAAAGTCAGATTTAAGCTTAAATGGTACCGAAATGCTAGGAGAAGTACTTATCAGGCCATCTTCAAGTTTAGGAAACATGGCAGGGTCTGAACTGCCAACTTCCTTAATGTCACTTGGTAAAGCGTCGAAAATTTCTGTCATACTGCCATGAATAGCATTGAGCCATTGCTGATCCGACATGACATCGGATTCTCTTTACAACCTTTTCATTTCAATACTTATATACAAATTGTCAGATAAGGTACATCAACTTCATCTTAAGTAAAGCGCCACCCCAACAGCTAGTATATATATATATATATATATATATATATATATATATATATATATATATATATATATATATGTATATATATATATATATATATATATATATATATATATATATATATATATATATATATATATATATATATATATATATATATATATATATATACATAAAATAAAAAAATAAACAGATAAAATAACTTCTAAGAAGCCAAATAATTTTTAACATTTTTTTTAACAAACCAAATGAGTGGCACCTTCGAGCCGATTCGGGCAACTTATTCCACACAATTTGACTTGCAATTAAAGGATTAAAATCTGACCTTACACAAAGAGTAAAAGGAACTTGAATATGATTTTTGGTATTACGAAGATTATAACTATTCTGATCAGAGGTAAAAGATGGCAGAACAATTAGAGGATGGGGGAAGATTCCAAAGAAACATTGAAACCATACCACTAGGGGAATTATAAATATTGTGTATGATTAGATCAAAACCATTAGATCTGATTTCTATAAATTGTGACTCAAAAATACCTTCAACATTTCTTGATAAGTCATTCCGCAAGCAGTAATGCAAATTACTAGACAAATACATAGCAAGATCCTCTTTAGCCATCTTGCTGCAGTTTACATGTTCCATTTTGGAGCTATGGATATCCAATAGCATCTCATTGCGAGAATCCAAAAACGTCTCGCATAATGTCTTAAACTATCTATTGACGAGGAGAGACCCTGAATGTTAAGCTAAAGTGCTATCAGAGAATAATTTCCTTTGTTAGCTTCCTCTGCCTGAGTATATTAGGGTTTAAGGTACGATTGCCTCTAATGGTTAGCCTGCGGTCAGATTTAAGTTTTTCTCGGAGAAAAGAGGATATACTAGAATTCATTTTGAGGAAAAGGGTCTAGCAATGAGGCAAAACTTTTTTATTGTTTGGAATATTATACATTCACTCCCAGAAAAGTCCCACTGACTGCCTCGAGCGATAATGTAAAGAGATGGAAGTATCGGATTCTAATTTCAAACAGATTGTTGTAACGAACTGTAAGTAAGGAGCAACCCGGTTCAATAATAACCGAAACTCTAAAATTGAAGTTTGATAGTAATACATGCATCAAAAGATTTGGATTTTTTGCTGATTTTAAATACGTAAGTATCAACAACTTTAGCCCTACTCATCAAAAGCTACTACTCTGAGAAAATTTACCCTATTTTCGAATATATAGCAAACACCCTGTAAAAGTAATATAATCTTAATGACGATCATCCCATCAACCTTACTGTATCAACCTTGCTAGGTTTCCAGCTCATATCTGCAAAAATATGGATTTTTTTGCCAGAAGAAAGATCAGGGGCGCCTGTTTATTTGTTTCTTTTCCAGGGGTGACTGTATCGACCCAGTGGTCCTAGAATGTTGCAAGAGGGCTCATTCGAACGGAAATTAAGAACTCTAGTGCCCTTTTTCAATGACTAAAAAATTGGAGGGAAACAAGGCCCCCTCCAAAGCTCTTTTTTCCCCAAAGTCACTGGATCAAAATTTTAGAGATAGCCATTTTGTTTGCATAGTCGTAAAATCTAATACTTATGTCTTTGAGGACGACATAATCCCCCACAGTCCCCGAGGGAAAGGCTGCAAGTTATGAACTTTACCATTGTTTACATTTATTGTTGGTTACACGGAAGGATTCAGACGTTATCAGGAAGATTTGTTCCAGGAGGAAGAGTCGAGGGAGAGGGCTACGTGGGAGAAATTTTTGGTGGAGGAAGAGAATTTTTCATGGAGGGGGTGATGTGTTTCCCATCATTATTTGAAAACGATCAGAAAATTAAATAAAGAACAAGTTTTTTTTTATACTGGAAGTAATGAGCAGCATTAAAGCTTAAAATGAACTGTAATTATTACGTATATGGGGGTTCATCCCCTCGTCAATACCCCGCTCTTTACGATATAAGTTTTTTTATTTAGTACTTTCAAAAGACCTATTTATTCTAATTTAACGGCCTTTGTGATTCAGGGGTAATTCTTAAAGAATTGGAACAAAATTCGAACTTTAGCGTAAAGAACTAGGTATCGACTTGGGGACGAACCCCCTCATATACACAATAATATTGGTTTATTTTAAGTTCTAATGTTGCTCCTTACTTTCAGTTGGAAAAACTTGTTTTGTATTTAATTATTTCAGAGAAGAGGGCAAGTTAGAATAAATGCAGTAGAAAACGGTGAATTATGCAATGTATTTAAATTGTCTTGGGTACATAAAAAAAAAATTAGGGACTTTTATAGGCAGTTTTCCAGTTGGGTAGCGGATATTTTATATCTTGAAAAAGTCAATTTAGTGAAAAGTTTTAAAAAACTGATAGCTCAAAATAAGGAGTTTGAGATTTTTGGTTATATCCCCTGACTGTAAATTCAAGGCTAGTGCCTTCTACAGACTCTGCAAAAGGCAAAGTATAATGGAACTATATTGATTAGATGAGTTGAAAACAATAAAATGTAGCTGAAAGAGCTTCAAATAGCCCTTGGATCCCTTTTTCCCTCGGCCCCTATGGCTCCCTTGGTTAGAAATTCTCAAGCCTAATTTTTCATCGTTTTAGTTGGCACAGGGAAGCTGTATGGGTACAATTGATCAACCTAATTGGTCATAATCATGGTTGGCAAAAGAGCAATTAAACTCTCCAGAGAGACTTTATAAAATGTTGCCTATAATTATGAAGTGGTGGAGACCTGACGCAACGAATTTGCCTCCAAATACGGAGAAAAGGCCTTGGCGGCACCATTATGCTTACAGCAGTTTCCTCCCGAAGTTATCAGAACCATGAACATGTCAATGAGTAAGTAACACCCCCACAATCGAACATTTGGTGGGTTTTTCACTCCGTTTCTATGTGTAAGATTAAATAATAAAAAGTTTTTGAACTGCAAGCAAGGAGTGACATTAAAACTTAAAACGAACAGACATTATTCCGTACATGAAAGGGGTTTTCCCCTCCTCAACGCCTCACTCTTTACGCCAAAGTATTTTATTGTTTTAAAGGAGTTTGAAAAAGAGTCATACTTTTAGCGTAAAGAACGGGGTGTTGGGGAGGGGACAACCGTTTCATATACGGAATAATTCCTTTTTGTTATAATGTGGCTCTTTACTTGATGTTAAAAAAGCTTTTTTTTGTATTTAATTTCTGAACGTTTTGAATTAATGCATGTTTTGATTTTTGACCCACCGCAAATGAATGATTAAAACGAAATTTGCAGAGCAATTTTTTCGCTAATGTTTGACTTTGTCACAACTCTTTTTTTCAAATAATAAAAAAACTTTAGCGTAAGAGGGAGGTGTTGAGGAGGAGACAGCCCCTTTCATATACGGAATACTTTATGTTGCTCCTTATAATAATTTTAATGTTGCTCCTTACTTGCAGTTAAAAACAACTTTTTTATATTAGTTTTAAATGTTTTTGAATTAATAAATGATTGATTTTGGCTCACCGAAGCTGAATAATTAAAACAAATCACGTAGTCATTGCGCTATAGTGTGACTGTTTGTCACATTTCTACTTTTTAAAACAATAAAGAGCTTAGCGTAAAGAGCGAGGCTTTGAGGAGGGGACAACCCCTTTCATATACATAATTTTTTTTTGTTTTAAGTTTTAATTTTACTCCTTACTTGCAGTTAAGAAACTTTTTATTATTTGATTTCTGAACGTTTTTGAATTAATACAGGTTTCAATTTTTGCTCACCATACATGAAGAATTAAAACGGAGCTTGCACATTGATTTATTTATTTTTTTAACTAATAGTAATTTTAAAGTAACCTAAGTTGGATTTTTTTTTTTTAGTTTCTTAGCAATGACTCCTGAATCACAAAGGCTGTTTAATTTGAACAAAAACCTCTTTTAAAGTAAAATTTTAGTGTAAGAGTGGGCTATTGAGGAAGGGCAACCCTTATTAAATATGTAATATTTTCTGTTTGTATTAAGTTTTAATGTTGCTCATCACTTTAAGTTAAAAAAAAACTTATTTATTTATGTAATTACTGATCGTTCGTTAAATAATTTTGTGAAATACATTTCCTCCTCCAAGGAAAAATACATTCCCCCACGCGAAATTTCTCCCTGGAAAGATTATCCGACGTAGCTCAAATTTGCAATATTTACGAAACTAATTTTGTAAGGCATAGTAACAGAATGACCAAAGAGAATGACCACTTTTTATATGAAAACGTTAGTCATAAGTTGAGCAATTCTCAAATGACTAAAATGAATGAAAACTCAATAGGTAGTTACATATTAGATCAAACACAATTAAGAAGTCGAATATGCGAAAAACAGGTTTACCTTTCTGTTTGGAGACAACTCACTTTGCTCAGTGACTTGAAATACGATGTAGGTATATTTTAATTAAATACTTACTGTATAGAGTTAGTATTTGGGTTAAGTTTTTTGTTGTAGTTTCTATTATTTTGTAACTAAAATATAATGTTGTCATCATATTTTGATATATTTCTTTAAGATGAACCTTATTTCAATTCTTGAATGTGTTTGGTATAATATGCATGTGCCACTCAATATACTGAAAACACATTAACATTGAATTTACGCTGGCCGATCTTTGTTCTGATTTTTTCAGTAAAAGCATTAATGTCACTATGAAGTTCTGTTCTTTAAATGAGCTTGATTTGTCTGAGGGCAAGATCTTTGAGATCTTGCCCTCAAGCGACCAGGACAAAAGGAATGTTCGATTAGCAATCAACAAAGCACCGGGACACAGGGAGTATAAATGACGACCAGGACATAAGTAAAAAAAAAAACTATCTATATATATAAAAATAAGTTGTCAAACTAAAAAAAGGCAAAAACTACAAAAAAAACTAAAAACTAATAAAAAAGCTAAAAAACTAAAAAAACTAAAAAAAGGCAAAAACTACAAAAAAAACTAAAAACTAATAAAAAAAATAAAAAAGCTAAAAAACTAAAAAAACTAAAAAAACTAAAAAAAGGTAAAAAACTAAAAAAACTAAAAACTAAAAAAAACTAAAAAAGGAAAAAACTGAAAAATAAGCTAAAATAAAGGTAAAAACCAATAAAAAACTAAAAAAAAAACTGAAAAAACTAAAAAAAGGCAAAAACTACAAAAAAACTAAAAACTAATAAAAAAAGTAAAAAAGCTAAAAAACTAAAAAAACTAAAAAAACTAAAAAAACTAAAAAAAGGTAAAAAACTAAAAAAAATAAAAAATAAAAAAAAAAACTAAAAAAAAGGAAAAAACTGAAAAATAAGCTAACATAAAGGTAAAAACCAATAAAAACTAAAAAGAAAAAAAGGTAAAAACTAAAAAAAATTTTCATCTAAAAAACTAAAAAAAACTAAAAAAGGTAAAAACTAAAAGAACTAAAAAAGAAAAAAATAAATGACGACACTCAAAGAGAAAGCGACCAGGACAAAAGGAATGTTCGATTAGCAATCAACAAAGCACCGGGACATAGGGAGTATAAATGACGACCAGGACATAAGTAAAAAAAAAATTAACAAAACTAAAAAGAAGGTAAAAACTACAAAAAAAACTAAAAAGAAAAAAAAACTAAAAACTAATAAAAAAACTAAAAAATCTAAAAATCTAAATAAACTAAAAAAGAAAAAAAAAGGAAAAAAATAAAGGAGAAAAACAAAACTAAAAAACGAATGTATATACAGACCGGTACACCGGGATACAAATGACGACCGGGACACAGGGAATATAAATGACGACCGGGACACAGGGACACAACTACAACGGGGACACCGGGGGAAACAGGGGGATATAAATGACGACCGGGACAAAAAAACTAAAAAGAAAAAAAAACTAAAAACTAATAAAAAAACTAAAAAATCTAAAAATCTAAATAAGCTAAAAAAGAAAAAAAAAGGAAAAAAATAAAGGAGAAAAACAAAACTAAAAAACGAATGTATATACAGACCGGGACACCGGGATACAAATGACGACCGGGACACAGGGAATATAAATGACGACCGGGACACAGGGACACAACTACAACGGGGACACCGGAGGAAACAGGGGGATGTAAATGACGACCGGGACACCGGGACAGGGAATGGTCGATTAGCAATCACCATCAACAAAGCTCAAGGGCAATCATTAGAATCATGAGGTATAGATCTGAATACAGATTGTTTTCCCATGGACCATTATATGTTGCATGTTCAAGAGTCGGTAAACCTGACAATCTATTTATATGCAAAGACAATGGGACAGCAAAGAATGTTGTATATTCGCAAGTTTTACGTAGTTAAAACCATATATATATATATCTATCTATATTCACAGGTGGGACATAGGGACACAACTACAATGGCGCGTAACTATTATGGCGCGTAACGACTTACGCGCGCGGGGGGGCTTGGGGGGGGCGCGAAGCGCCCCCACCAACTAGGTGTTGGGGTGGCGCGAAGCGCCACCCCAACAGCTAGTATATATATATATATATATATATATATATATATATATATATATATATATATATATATATATATATATATATATATATATATATATATATATAAAACTAATAAAAAACTAAAAAACTAAAAAAAACTAAATACTGAAAAGAAAAAAAAACTAAAAAAGGAAAAAAACTGAAAAATGAATGAGAAAAAGAAGACTAAAAAATGATAATTAAAAAAAAAACTAAAAAAGGTAAATGTATTTAAGCCGAAGTAGCTGAGTTGGTAAAGCGTTATGTTCCAAGTTCTAGGTCCGAGAGGTTCCAGGTTAGAACCTTGGCCTTAGCATCAATACAAAAGAAGGAAAAAACTAAAAAAGGTAAAAACTACAAAAAACACTAAAAAGAAAATACTAAAAACTAAAATAGATAAAAACTAAAAAAAACTAAAAAAGAGTAAAAACTAAAAGTTAAAAAAGAAAAAAAAAACTAAATAAAGGTAAAAACTACAAAAAAAACTAAAAAGAAAAAAAACTAAACACCAATAAAAACACTAAAAAAACTAAAAACTGAAAAAGAAAAAAAAACTAAAAAAAGGAAAAAAACTGAAAAATAAAGGAGAAAAGGAAAACTAAAAAACTAAAAATAAAAATAAAAAAAACTAAAAAAGGTAAAAACTAAAAAAAAAACTAAAAAGAAAAAAGAAAAAAACTAAAGAAGCTGAAAAAAGGTAAAAACCAAAAAAAAACTAAAAAGAAAAAAAGGAAAAAACTAAAATTTATTTCATCATATACCAATTCAAAAACGAATGTATATACAGACCGAGACACAGGGAATATAAATGACGACCGGGGCACTTAAAGAGAAATTACAGACTGGGACACCAGGACACAAATGACGACTGAGACGTGTGTGTCGACTGACGTCATGTGTGTCGACTATAAATGACAACTGGGACACAGGGATACAACTACAACGGGGACACCGGGGGCACAGGGGGATATATAAATGACGACGGGGACACAGGGAATGTTTGATTAGCAATCACCATCAACAAAGCTCATGGGCAATCATTAGAATAATGAGGTATAGATCTGAATACGGATTGTTTTTCCCATGGACAATTATATGTTGCATATTCAAGAGTCTGTAAACCTGATAATCTATTTATATGAACAGACAATGGGACAGCGAAGAATGTTGTATATTCGCAAGTTTTACGTAGTTAAAAACATATATATATATATATATATATATATATATATATATATATATATATATATATATATATATATATATATATATATATATATATATATATATATATATATATATATATATATATATATATATATTCACAGGTAGGACACAGGGACACAACTACAATAGCGCGTGACTAATATGGCGCATAAAGACTTACGCGCACGGGGGGGCTTGGGGGGGTGAAGTGTACCCACCAACTAGGTGTTGGTATGTAATAAAAAGATGAGAGTATAAAAATTTGTTACGTAAGCTAATTTATAAGTTACGTATATCTACGTATATTACGTATACATGGTAAAGAATGTGACTAAAGGCTCTTTTTCTATTTCAAAAGTTGTAGTTTTCGGGGGTAATAGCTAAGTCCGTGGAAAAAATTAAGATATTAGACTATTTTATGATTGCAGATGGTAAAGAATGTGCTTAAAGGCTCTTTTCCTATTTGAAAAGTTTTAGTTTTCGGGGGCAATAGCTACGTCTGTCGACAAAATGAAGATATTAGACTATTTTATGATTGCGCATGGTAAAGAATGTGATTAAAGGCTCTTTTCCTATTTCAAAAGTTTTAGTTTTCGGGGGTAATAGCTACGTTTGTGGAAAAAATGAAGATATTAAATTTTTTCATGATTGCACATGGTAAAGAATGTGATTAAAGGCTCTTTTCCTATTTCAAAAGTTTTAGTTTTCGGGGGTAATAGCTACGTCTGTGGAAAAAATGAAGATATTAGACTATTTTATGACTGCGCATGGTAAAGAATATGATTAAAGGCTCTTTTCCTATTTCAAAAGTTTTAGTTTTCGGTGGTAATAGATAAGTCTGCGGAAAAAATGAAGATATTAGACTATTTTATGATTGCGCATGGTAAAGAATGTGATTAAAGGCTCTTTTCCTATTTCAAAAGTTTTAGTTTTCGGGGGTAATAGCTACGTCCGTGGAAAAAATGAAGATATTAAACTATTTCATGATTCTACATGGTAAAGAATTTGATGAAAGGCTCTTTTCCTATTTCAAAAGTTTTAGTTTTCGGCGGCTTATAGCTACGTCCGTGGAAAAAATGAAGATATTAGACTATTTTATGATTGCGCATGGTAAAGAATGTGATTAAAGGCTCTTTTCCTATTTCAAAAGTTTTAGTTTTCGGGGGTAATAGCTACGTTTGTGGAAAAAATGAAGATATTAAATTATTTCATGATTGCACATGGTAAAGAATGTGATTAAAGACTCTTTTCCTATTTCAAAAGTTTTAGTTTTCGGGGGTAATAGCTACGTCTGTGGAAAAAATGAAGATATTAAACTATTTTATGATTGCGCATGGTAAAGAATGTGATTAAAGGCTTTTTTCCTATTTCAGAAGTTTTAGTTTTCGAGGGTAATAGCTACGTCTGTGGAAAAAATGAAGATATCAGACTATTTTATGATTGCAAATGGTAAAGAATGTGATTAAAGGCTCTTTTCCTATTTCAAAAGTTTTAGTTTTCGGGGGTAATAGCTATCTGTGGAAAAAATGAAGATATTAAATTATTTCATGATTGCACATGGTAAAGAATGTGATTAAAGGCTCTTTCCCTATTTCAAAAGTTTTAGTTTTCGGGGTAATAGCTACGTCCATGGAAAAAAATGAAGATATTAGACTATTTTTTTATTGCACATGGTAAAGAATGTGATTAAAGACTTTTCCTATTTCAAAAGTTTTAGTTTTCGAGGGTAATAACTACGTCTGTGGAAAAAATAAAGATATTAGACTATTTTATGATTGCGCATGGTAAAGAATGTGATTAAAGGCTCTTTTCCTATTTCAAAAGTTTTAGTTTTCGGGGGTAATAGCTACGTCCGTGGAAAAAATGAAGATATTAAACTATTTCATGATTGCACATGGTAAAGAATTTGATGAAAGGCTCTTTTCCTATTTCAAAAGTTTTAGTTATCGGGGGCTTATAGCTACGTCCGTGGAAAAAATGAAGATATTAGACTATTTTATGATTGCACATGGTAAAGAATGTGATTAAAGGCTCTTTTCCTATTTAAAAAGTTTTAGTGTTCGAGGGTAATAGCTACGTCTGTGGAAAAAAAATGAAGATATTAGACTATTTTATGATTGCACATGGTAAAGAATGTGATTAAAGGCTCTTTTCCTATTTCAAAAGTTTTAGTTTTTGGGGGTAATAGCTACGTCCGTGGAAAAAATGAAGATATTAGACTAGTTTATGATTGCACATGTTAAAGAATGTTATTAAAGGCTCTTTTCCTATTTCAAAAGTTTTAGTTTTCGGGGTAATAGCTACGTCCGTGGAAAACATGAAGATACTAAACTATTTCATGATTGCACATGGTAAAGAATGTGATTAAAGGCTCTTTTCCTATTTCAAAACTTTTAGTTTTCGGGGGTAATAGCTGTGTCTGTGGAAAAAATTAAGATATTAGACTATTTTATGATTGCGCATGGTAAAGAATGTGATTAAAGGCTCTTTTCCTATTTCAAAAGTTTTAGTTTTCGGGGGTAATAGCTACGTCCGTGGAAAAAATGAAGATATTAAACTATTTCATGATTGCACATGGTAAAGAATTTGATTAAAGGCTCTTTTCCTATTTCAAAAGTTTTAGTTTTCGGGGGTAATACTGTGGAAAAAATGAAGATATTAGACTATTTTATGATTGCAAATGGTAAAGAATGTGATTAAAGGCTCTTTTCCTATTTCAAAAGTTTTAGTTTTCGGGGTAATAGCTAAGTCCGTGGAAAAATAAAGATATTAGACTATTTTATGATTGCACATGGTAAAGAATGTGATTAAAGGCTCTTTTCCTATTTCAAAAGTTTTAGTTTTCGGGGGTAATAGCAACGTCCTTGGAAAAAAAATGAAGATATTAGACTATTTTATGATTGCACCTGGTAAAGAATATGATTAAAGGCTCTTTTCCTATTTCAAAAGTTTTAGTTTTCGGGGGTAATAGCTACGTCCGTGGAAAAAATGAAGATATTAAACTATTTCATGATTTCACATGGAAAAGAATGTGATTAAAGGCTCTTTTTCTATTTCAAAAGTTTTAGTTTTCGGGGGTAATAGCTACGTCCGTGGAAAAAATTAAGATATTATACTATTTTATTATTGCATATGGTAAAGAATGTGATTAAAGGCTCTTTTCCTATTTCAAAAGTTTTAGTTTTCGGGGGTAATAGCTACGTCCGTGGAAAAAATGAACATATTAAACTATTTCATGATTGCACATGGTAAAGAATGTGATTAAACGCTCTTTTCCTATTTCAAAAGTTTTAGTTTTCAAGGGTAATAGCTACGTCTGTGGAAAAAATGAAGATATTAGACTATTTTATGATTGCACATGGTAAAGAAAGTGACTAAAGGCTCTTTTTCTATTTCAAAAGTTTTAGTTTTCGGGGGTAATAGCTACGTCCGTGGAAAAAATTAAGATATTAGACTATTTTATGATTGCACATGGTAAAGAATGTGATTAAAGGCTCTTCTCCTATTTCAAAGGTTTTAGTTTTCGGGGTTAATAGCTACGTCCATGGAAAAAATGAAGATTTTAGACTATTTTATGATTGCGCATGGTAAAGAATTTGATTAAAGGCTCCTTTCCTATTTCAAAAGTTTTAGATTTCGGGGGTAATAGCTACGTCTGTGGAAAAAATGAAGATATTAAATTATATCATGATTGCACATGGTAAAGAATATGATTAAAGGCTCTTTCCCTATTTCAAAAGTTTTAGTTTTCGGGGTAATAGCTACGTCCATGGAAAAAATGAAGATATTAGACTATTTTTTTATTGCACCTGGTAAAGAATGTGATTAAAGGCACTTTTGCTATTTCAAAAGTTTTAGTTTTCGGGGGTAATAGCTAAGTCCGGGGAAAAAATGAAGATATTAGACTATTTTATGATTGCACATGGTAAAGAATGTGATTAAAGGCTCTTTTCCTATTTCAAAAGTTTTAGTTTTCGGGGGTAATAGCTACGTACTTGGAAAAAAATTAAGATATTAGACTATTTTATGATTGCACATGGTAAAGAATGTGATTAAAGGCTCTTTTCCTACATCAAAAGTATTAGTTTTGGGGGCTAATAGCTACATCCGTGGAAAAATGAAGATATTAGACTATTTTATGATTGCACATAGTAAAGAATGCGATTAAAGGGTCTTTTCCTATTTCAGATTAAAGGCTCTTTTCCTATTTCAAAAGTTTTAGTTTTCGGGGGAAATAGCTACGTCCGTGGAAAAAATGAAGATATTAGACTATTTTATGATTGCAAACGGTAAAGAATCTGATTAAAGGCTCATTTCATATTTTAAAAGTTTTAGTTTTCGGGGGTAATAGCTACGTCCGTGGAAAAAAATTAAGATATTAGACTATTT
>NW_027065374.1:0-22212 GCF_032884065.1 Artemia franciscana
GCAATCATAAAATAGTCTAATATCTTCATTTTTCAACATACGTAGCTATTACCCTCGAAAACTAAAACTTTTGAAATAGGAAAAGAGCCTTTAATCACATTCTTTACCATTGCAATCATAAAATAGTCTAATATCTTCATTTTTTCAACATACGTAGCTATTACCCTCGAAAACTAAAACTTTTGACATAGGAAAAGAGCCTTTAATCACATTCTTTACCATGTGCAATCATAAAATAGTCTAATATCTTCATTTTTTCCAACATACGTAGCTATTACCCTCGAAAACTAAAACTTTTGATAGGAAAAGAGCCTTTAATCACATTCTTTACCATGTGCAATCATAAAATAGTCTAATATCTTCATTTTTTCAACATACGTAGCTATTACCCTCGAAAACTAAAACTTTTGAATAGGAAAAGAGCCTTTAATCACATTCTTTACCATTTGCAATCATAAAATAGTCTAATATCTTCATTTTTTCAACATACGTAGCTATTACCCTCGAAAACTAAAACTTTTGAAATAGGAAAAGAGCCTTTAATCACATTCTTTACCATGTGCAATCATAAAATAGTCTAATATCTTCATTTTTTCCACATACGTAGCTATTACCCTCGAAAACTAAAACTTTTGAAATAGGAAAAGAGCCTTTAATCACATTCTTTACCATGTGCAATCATAAAATAGTCTAATATCTTCATTTTTTCCAACATACGTAGCTATTACCCTCGAAAACTAAAACTTTTGAAATAGGAAAAGAGCCTTTAATCACATTCTTTACCATTTGCAATCATAAAATAGTCTAATATCTTCATTTTTTCAACATACGTAGCTATTACCCTCGAAAACTAAAACTTTTGAAATAGGAAAAGAGCCTTTAATCACATTCTTTACCATGTGCAATCATAAAATAGTCTAATATCTTCATTTTTTCAACATACGTAGCTATTACCCTCGAAAACTAAAACTTTTGACATAGGAAAAGAGCCTTTAATCACATTCTTTACCATGTGCAATCATAAAATAGTCTAATATCTTCATTTTTTCAACATACGTAGCTATTACCCTCGAAAACTAAAACTTTTGAAATAGGAAAAGAGCCTTTAATCACATTCTTTACCATTTGCAATCATAAAATAGTCTAATATCTTCATTTTTTCAACATACGTAGCTATTACCCTCGAAAACTAAAACTTTTGACATAGGAAAAGAGCCTTTAATCACATTCTTTACCATTTGCAATCATAAAATAGTCTAATATCTTCATTTTTTCAACATACGTAGCTATTACCCTCGAAAACTAAAACTTTTGAAATAGGAAAAGAGCCTTTAATCACATTCTTTACCATTTGCAATCATAAAATAGTCTAATATCTTCATTTTTTCAACATACGTAGCTATTACCCTCGAAAACTAAAACTTTTGAAATAGGAAAAGAGCCTTTAATCACATTCTTTACCATGTGCAATCATAAAATAGTCTAATATCTTCATTTTTTCAACATACGTAGCTATTACCCTCGAAAACTAAAACTTTTGACATAGGAAAAGAGCCTTTAATCACATTCTTTACCATTTGCAATCATAAAATAGTCTAATATCTTCATTTTTTCAACATACGTAGCTATTACCCTCGAAAACTAAAACTTTTGAAATAGGAAAAGAGCCTTTAATCACATTCTTTACCATGTGCAATCATAAAATAGTCTAATATCTTCATTTTTTCAACATACGTAGCTATTACCCTCGAAAACTAAAACTTTTGAAATAGGAAAAGAGCCTTTAATCACATTCTTTACCATGTGCAATCATAAAATAGTCTAATATCTTCATTTTTTCAACATACGTAGCTATTACCCTCGAAAACTAAAACTTTTGAAATAGGAAAAGAGCCTTTAATCACATTCTTTACCATTTGCAATCATAAAATAGTCTAATATCTTCATTTTTTCAACATACGTAGCTATTACCCTCGAAAACTAAAACTTTTGAATAGGAAAAGAGCCTTTAATCACATTCTTTACCATTTGCAATCATAAAATAGTCTAATATCTTCATTTTTTCAACATACGTAGCTATTACCCTCGAAAACTAAAACTTTTGAAATAGGAAAAGAGCCTTTAATCACATTCTTTACCATGTGCAATCATAAAATAGTCTAATATCTTCATTTTTTCAACATACGTAGCTATTACCCTCGAAAACTAAAACTTTTGACATAGGAAAAGAGCCTTTAATCACATTCTTTACCATTGCAATCATAAAATAGTCTAATATCTTCATTTTTTCAACATACGTAGCTATTACCCTCGAAAACTAAAACTTTTGAAATAGGAAAAGAGCCTTTAATCACATTCTTTACCATGTGCAATCATAAAATAGTCTAATATCTTCATTTTTTCAACATACGTAGCTATTACCCTCGAAAACTAAAACTTTTGACATAGGAAAAGAGCCTTTAATCACATTCTTTACCATTTGCAATCATAAAATAGTCTAATATCTTCATTTTTTCAACATACGTAGCTATTACCCTCGAAAACTAAAACTTTTGAAATAGGAAAAGAGCCTTTAATCACATTCTTTACCATTTGCAATCATAAAATAGTCTAATATCTTCATTTTTTCAACATACGTAGCTATTACCCTCGAAAACTAAAACTTTTGACATAGGAAAAGAGCCTTTAATCACATTCTTACCATTTGCAATCATAAAATAGTCTAATATCTTCATTTTTTCAACATAGTAGCTATTACCCTCGAAAACTAAAACTTTTGAAATAGGAAAAGAGCCTTTAATCACATTCTTTACCATTTGCAATCATAAAATAGTCTAATATCTTCATTTTTTCAACATACGTAGCTATTACCCTCGAAAACTAAAACTTTTGAAATAGGAAAAGAGCCTTTAATCACATTCTTTACCATGTGCAATCATAAAATAGTCTAATATCTTCATTTTTTCAACATACGTAGCTATTACCCTCGAAAACTAAAACTTTTGAAATAGGAAAAGAGCCTTTAATCACATTCTTTACCATGTGCAATCATAAAATAGTCTAATATCTTCATTTTTTCAACATACGTAGCTATTACCCTCGAAAACTAAAACTTTTGACATAGGAAAAGAGCCTTTAATCACATTCTTTACCATTTGCAATCATAAAATAGTCTAATATCTTCATTTTTTCCAACATACGTAGCTATTACCCTCGAAAACTAAAACTTTTGAAATAGGAAAAGAGCCTTTAATCACATTCTTTACCATTTGCAATCATAAAATAGTCTAATATCTTCATTTTTTCAACATACGTAGCTATTACCCTCGAAAACTAAAACTTTTGACATAGGAAAAGAGCCTTTAATCACATTCTTTACCATGTGCAATCATAAAATAGTCTAATATCTTCATTTTTTCCAACATACTAGCTATTACCCTCGAAAACTAAAACTTTTGAAATAGGAAAAGAGCCTTTAATCACATTCTTTACCATGTTGCAATCATAAAATAGTCTAATATCTTCATTTTTTCAACATACGTAGCTATTACCCTCGAAAACTAAAACTTTTGATAGGAAAAGAGCCTTTAATCACATTCTTTACCATGTGCAATCATAAAATAGTCTAATATCTTCATTTTTTCCAACATACGTAGCTATTACCCTCGAAAACTAAAACTTTTGAAATAGGAAAAGAGCCTTTAATCACATTCTTTACCATTTGCAATCATAAAATAGTCTAATATCTTCATTTTTTCAACATACGTAGCTATTACCCTCGAAAACTAAAACTTTTGAAATAGGAAAAGAGCCTTTAATCACATTCTTTACCATGTGCAATCATAAAATAGTCTAATATCTTCATTTTTTCAACATACGTAGCTATTACCCTCGAAAACTAAAACTTTTGAAATAGGAAAAGAGCCTTTAATCACATTCTTTACCATGTGCAATCATAAAATAGTCTAATATCTTCATTTTTTCCAAAATACGTAGCTATTACCCTCGAAAACTAAAACTTTTGAAATAGGAAAAGAGCCTTTAATCACATTCTTTACCATTTGCAATCATAAAATAGTCTAATATCTTCATTTTTTCAACATACGTAGCTATTACCCTCGAAAACTAAAACTTTTGAAATAGGAAAAGAGCCTTTAATCACATTCTTTACCATGTGCAATCATAAAATAGTCTAATATCTTCATTTTTTCAACATACGTAGCTATTACCCTCGAAAACTAAAACTTTTGACATAGGA
Source organism: Artemia franciscana (assembly GCF_032884065.1). Lineage (NCBI taxonomy): Eukaryota > Metazoa > Arthropoda > Branchiopoda > Anostraca > Artemiidae > Artemia > Artemia franciscana. The sequence continues at coordinate 4,259 of NW_027065374.1, forward strand.
AAAGAGCCTTTAATCACATTCTTTACCATTTGCAATCATAAAATAGTCTAATATCTTCATTTTTTCAACATACGTAGCTATTACCCTCGAAAACTAAAACTTTTGACATAGGAAAAGAGCCTTTAATCACATTCTTTACCATTTGCAATCATAAAATAGTCTAATATCTTCATTTTTTCAACATACGTAGCTATTACCCTCGAAAACTAAAACTTTTGAAATAGGAAAAGAGCCTTTAATCACATTTCTTTACCATGTGCAATCATAAAATAGTCTAATATCTTCATTTTTTCAACATACGTAGCTATTACCCTCGAAAACTAAAACTTTTGACATAGGAAAAGAGCCTTTAATCACATTCTTTACCAGTTGCAATCATAAAATAGTCTAATATCTTCATTTTTTCAAACATACGTAGCTATTACCCTCGAAAACTAAAACTTTTGCATAGGAAAAGAGCCTTTAATCCATTCGTTACCATTTGCAATTATAAAATAGTCTAATATCTTCATTTTTTCAACATACGTAGCTATTACCCTCGAAAACTAAAACTTTTGACACAGGAAAAGAGCCTTTAATCACATTCTTTACCATTTGCAATTATAAAATAGTCTAATATCTTCATTTTTTCAACATACGTAGCTATTACCCTCGAAAACTAAAACTTTTGACATAGGAAAAGAGCCTTTAATCACATTCTTTACCATTTGCAATCATAAAATAGTCTAATATCTTCATTTTTTCAACATATGTAGCTATTACCCTCGAAAACTAAAACTTTTGAAATAGGAAAAGAGCCTTTAATCACATTCTTTACCATTTGCAATCATAAAATAGTCTAATATCTTCATTTTTTCAACATACGTAGCTATTACCCTCGAAAACTAAAACTTTTGACATAGGAAAAGAGCCTTTAATCACATTCTTTACCATGTGCAATCATAAAATAGTCTAATATCTTCATTTTTCCAACATACTAGCTATTACCCTCGAAAACTAAAACTTTTGAAATAGGAAAAGAGCCTTTAATCACATTCTTTACCATGTGCAATCATAAAATAGTCTAATATCTTCATTTTTTCAACATACGTAGCTATTACCCTCGAAAACTAAAACTTTTGACATAGGAAAAGAGCCTTTAATCACATTCTTTACCATTTGCAATCATAAAATAGTCTAATATCTTCATTTTTTCCAACATACGTAGCTATTACCCTCGAAAACTAAAACTTTTGAAATAGGAAAAGAGCCTTTAATCACATTCTTTACCATGTGCAATCATAAAATAGTCTAATATCTTCATTTTTTCCAACATACGTAGCTATTACCCTCGAAAACTAAAACTTTTGAAATAGGAAAAGAGCCTTTAATCACATTCTTTACCATTTGCAATCATAAAATAGTCTAATATCTTCATTTTTTCAACATACGTAGCTATTACCCTCGAAAACTAAAACTTTTGAAATAGGAAAAGAGCCTTTAATCACATTCTTTACCATTTGCAATCATAAAATAGTCTAATATCTTCATTTTTTCAACATACGTAGCTATTACCCTCGAAAACTAAAACTTTTGAAATAGGAAAAGAGCCTTTAATCATATTCTTTACCATTCCAATCATAAAATAGTCTAATACCTTCATTTTTTCAACATACGTAGCTATTACCCTCGAAAACTAAAACTTTTGAAATAGGAAAAGAGCCTTTAAGCACTTTCTTTACCATGTGCAATCATAAAATAGTCTAATATCTTCATTTTTTCAACATACGTAGCTATTACCCTCGAAAACTAAAACTTTTGAAATAGGAAAAGAGCCTTTAAGCACTTCTTTACCATGTGCAATCATAAAATAGTCTAATATCTTCATTTTTTCCAAAATACGTAGCTATTACCCTCGAAAACTAAAACTTTTGAAATAGGAAAAGAGCCTTTAATCACATTCTTTACCATTTGCAATCATAAAATAGTCTAATATCTTCATTTTTTCAACATACGTAGCTATTACCCTCGAAAACTAAAACTTTTGAAATAGGAAAAGAGCCTTTAATCACATTCTTTACCATGTGCAATCATAAAATAGTCTAATATCTTCTTTTTTTCAACATACGTAGCTATTACCCTCGAAAACTAAAACTTTTGACATAGGAAAAGAGCCTTTAATCACATTCTTTACCATTTGCAATCATAAAATAGTCTAATATCTTCATTTTTTCAACATACGTAGCTATTACCCTCGAAAACTAAAACTTTTGACATAGGAAAAGAGCCTTTAATCACATTCTTTACCATTTGCAATCATAAAATAGTCTAATATCTTCATTTTTTCAACATACGTAGCTATTACCCTCGAAAACTAAAACTTTTGAAATAGGAAAAGAGCCTTTAATTACTTTCTTTACCATGTGCAATCATAAAATAGTCTAATATCTTCATTTTTTCAACATACGTAGCTATTACCCTCGAAAACTAAAACTTTTGACATAGGAAAAGAGCCTATAATCACATTCTTTACCAGTTGCAATCATAAAATAGTCTAATATCTTCATTTTTTAAACATACGTAGCTATTACCCTCGAAAACTAAAACTTTTGCCATAAGAAAAGAGCCTTTAATCACATTCTTTACCATTTGCAATCATAAAATAGTCTAATATCTTCATTTTTTCAACATACGTAGCTATTACCCTCGAAAACTAAAACTTTTGACACAGGAAAAGAGGCTTTAATCACATTCTTTACCATTTGCAATTATAAAATAGTCTAATATCTTCATTTTTTCAACATACGTAGCTATTACCCTCGAAAACTAAAACTTTTGACATAGGAAAAGAGCCTTTAATCACATTCTTTACCATTTGCAATCATAAAATAGTCTAATATCTTCATTTTTTCAACATATGTAGCTATTACCCTCGAAAACTAAAACTTTTGACATAGGAAAAGAGCCTTTAATCACATTCTTTACCATTTGCAATCATAAAATAGTCTAATATCTTCATTTTTTCAACATACGTAGCTATTACCCTCGAAAACTAAAACTTTTGACATAGGAAAAGAGCCTTTAATCACATTCTTTACCATGTGCAATCATAAAATAGTCTAATATCTTCATTTTTTCCAACATACGTAGCTATTACCCTCGAAAACTAAAACTTTTGAAATAGGAAAAGAGCCTTTAATCACATTCTTTACCATGTGCAATCATAAAATAGTCTAATATCTTCATTTTTTCAACATACGTAGCTATTACCCTCGAAAACTAAAACTTTTGAAATAGGAAAAGAGCCTTTAATCACATTCTTTACCATTTGCAATCATAAAATAGTCTAATATCTTCATTTTTTCAACATACGTAGCTATTACCCTCGAAAACTAAAACTTTTGCCATAGGAAAAGAGCCTTTAAGCACATTCTTTACCATGTGCAATCATAAAATAGTCTAATATCTTCATTTTTTCAACATACGTAGCTATTACCCTCGAAAACTAAAACTTTTGAAATAGGAAAAGAGCCTTTAATCACATTCTTTACCATTTGCAATCATAAAATAGTCTAATATCTTCATTTTTTCAACATACGTAGCTATTACCCTCTAAAACTAAAACTTTTGAAATAGGAAAAGAGCCTTTAAGCACTTCTTTACCATGTGCAATCATAAAATAGTCTAATATCTTCATTTTTCCAACATACGTAGCTATTACCCTCGAAAACTAAAACTTTTGAAATAGGAAAAGAGCCTTTAAGCACTTTCTTTACCATGTGCAATCATAAAATAGTCTAATATCTTCATTTTTTCCAACATACGTAGCTATTACCCTCGAAAACTAAAACTTTTGAAATAGGAAAAGAGCCTTTAAGCACTTCTTTACCATGTGCAATCATAAAATAGTCTAATATCTTCATTTTTTCAACATACGTAGCTATTACCCTCGAAAACTAAAACTTTTGAAATAGGAAAAGAGCCTTTAATCACATTCTTTACCATGTGCAATCTTAAAATAGTCTAATATCTTCATTTTTTCCAACATACGTAGCTATTACCCTCGAAAACTAAAACTTTTGAAATAGGAAAAGAGCCTTTAATCACATTCTGTACCATTTGCAATCATAAAATAGTCTAATATCTTCATTTTTTCAACATACGTAGCTATTACCCTCGAAAACTAAAACTTTTGAAATAGGAAAAGAGCCTTTAATCACATTCTTACCATGTGCAATCATAAAATTGTCTAATATCTTCATTTTTTCAACATACGTAGCTATTACCCTCGAAAACTAAAACTTTTGAAATAGGAAAAGAGCCTTTAATCACATTCTTTACCATGTGCAATCATAAAATAGTCTAATATCTTCATTTTTTCAACATACGTAGCTATTACCCTCGAAAACTAAAACTTTTGACATAGGAAAAGAGCCTTTAATCACATTCTTTACCATTTGCAATCATAAAATAGTCTAATATCTTCATTTTTTCCAACATACGTAGCTATTACCCTCGAAAACTAAAACTTTTGATAGGAAAAGAGCCTTTAATCACATTCTTTACCATGTGCAATCATAAAATAGTCTAATATCTTCATTTTTTCAACATACGTAGCTATTACCCTCGAAAACTAAAACTTTTGAAATGGAAAAGAGCCTTTAATCACATTCTTTACCATTTGCAATCATAAAATAGTCTAATATCTTCATTTTTTCAACATACGTAGCTATTACCCTCGAAAACTAAAACTTTTGAAATAGGAAAAGAGCCTTTAATCACATTCTTTACCATGTGCAATCATAAAATAGTCTAATATCTTCATTTTTTCAACATATGTAGCTATTACCCTCGAAAACTAAAACTTTTGACATAGGAAAAGAGCCTTTAATCACATTCTTTACCATTTGCAATCATAAAATAGTCTAATATCTTCATTTTTTCAACATACGTAGCTATTACCCTCGAAAACTAAAACTTTTGACATAGGAAAAGAGCCTTTAATCACATTCTTTACCATTTGCAATCATAAAATAGTCTAATATCTTCATTTTTTCAACATACGTAGCTATTACCCTCGAAAACTAAAACTTTTGAAATAGGAAAAGAGCCTTTAATTACATTCTTTACCATGTGCAATCATAAAATAGTCTAATATCTTCATTTTTTCAACATACGTAGCTATTACCCTCGAAAACTAAAACTTTTGAATAGGAAAAGAGCCTTTAATCACATTCTTTACCAGTTGCAATCATAAAATAGTCTAATATCTTCATTTTTTCAACATACGTAGCTATTACCCTCGAAAACTAAAACTTTTGCCATAAGGAAAAGAGCCTTTAATCACATTCTTTACCATTTGCAATCATAAAATAGTCTAATATCTTCATTTTTTCAACATACGTAGCTATTACCCTCGAAAACTAAAACTTTTGAAAGGAAAAGAGCCTTTAATCACATTCTTTACCATTTGCAATCATAAAATAGTCTAATATCTTCATTTTTTCAACATACGTAGCTATTACCCTCGAAAACTAAAACTTTTGACATAGGAAAAGAGCCTTTAATCACATTCTTTACCATTTGCAATCATAAAATAGTCTAATATCTTCATTTTTTCAACATACGTAGCTATTACCCTCGAAAACTAAAACTTTTGACATAGGAAAAGAGCCTTTAATCACATTCTTTACCATTTGCAATCATAAAATAGTCTAATATCTTCATTTTTTCAACATACGTAGCTATTACCCTCGAAAACTAAAACTTTTGACATAGGAAAAGAGCCTTTAATCACATTCTTTACCATGTGCAATCATAAAATAGTCTAATATCTTCATTTTTTCCAACATACGTAGCTATTACCCTCGAAAACTAAAACTTTTGAAATAGGAAAAGAGCCTTTAATCACATTCTTTACCATGTGCAATCATAAAATAGTCTAATATCTTCATTTTTTCAACATACGTAGCTATTACCCTCGAAAACTAAAACTTTTGACATAGGAAAAGAGCCTTTAATCACATTCTTTACCATTTGCAATCATAAAATAGTCTAATATCTTCATTTTTCAACATACGTAGCTATTACCCTCGAAAACTAAAACTTTTGATAGGAAAAGAGCCTTTAATCACATTCTTTACCATGTGCAATCATAAAATAGTCTAATATCTTCATTTTTTCCAACATACGTAGCTATTACCCTCGAAAACTAAAACTTTTGAAATAGGAAAAGAGCCTTTAATCACATTCTTTACCATTTGCAATCATAAAATAGTCTAATATCTTCATTTTTTCAACATACGTAGCTATTACCCTCGAAAACTAAAACTTTTGAAATAGGAAAAGAGCCTTTAATCACATTCTTTACCATGTGCAATCATAAAATAGTCTAATATCTTCATTTTTTCAACATACGTAGCTATTACCCTCGAAAACTAAAACTTTTGACAATAGGAAAAGAGCCTTTAATCACTTCTTTACCATGTGCAATCATAAAATAGTCTAATATCTTCATTTTTTCCAACATACGTAGCTATTACCCTCGAAAACTAAAACTTTTGAAATAGGAAAAGAGCCTTTAATCACTTTCTTTACCATGTGCAATCATAAAATAGTCTAATATCTTCATTTTTTCAACATACGTAGCTATTACCCTCGAAAACTAAAACTTTTGAAATAGGAAAAGAGCCTTTAATCACATTCTTTACCATGTGCAATCATAAAATAGTCTAATATCTTCATTTTTCCAACATACGTAGCTATTACCCTCGAAAACTAAAACTTTTGAAATAGGAAAAGAGCCTTTAATCACATTCTGTTACCATTTGCAATCATAAAATAGTCTAATATCTTCATTTTTTCAACATACGTAGCTATTACCCTCGAAAACTAAAACTTTTGAAATAGGAAAAGAGCCTTTAATCACATTCTTACCATTTGCAATCATAAAATAGTCTAATATCTTCATTTTTTCAACATACGTAGCTATTACCCTCGAAAACTAAAACTTTTGAAATAGGAAAAGAGCCTTTAATCACATTCTTTACCATGTGCAATCATAAAATAGTCTAATATCTTCATTTTTTCAACATACGTAGCTATTACCCTCGAAAACTAAAACTTTTGACATAGGAAAAGAGCCTTTAATCACATTCTTTACCATTTGCAATCATAAAATAGTCTAATATCTTCATTTTTTCCAACATACGTAGCTATTACCCTCGAAAACTAAAACTTTTGCCATAGGAAAAGAGCCTTTAAGCACATTCTTTACCATGTGCAATCATAAAATAGTCTAATATCTTCATTTTTCCAACATACGTAGCTATTACCCTCGAAAACTAAAACTTTTGAAATGGGAAAAGAGCCTTTAATCACATTCTTTACCATTTGCAATCATAAAATGGTCTAATATCTTCATTTTTTCAACATACGTAGCTATTACCCTCGAAAACTAAAACTTTTGAAATAGGAAAAGAGCCTTTAAGCACTTTCTTTACCATGTGCAATCATAAAATAGTCTAATATCTTCATTTTTCCAACATATGTAGCTATTACCCTCGAAAACTAAAACTTTTGACACAGGAAAGGAGCCTTTAATCACATTTGTTACCATTTGCAATTATAAAATAGTCTAATATCTTCATTTTTTCAACATACGTAGCTATTAACCTCGAAAACTAAAACTTTTGACATAGGAAAAGAGCCTTTAATCAGATTCTTTACCATGTGCAATCATAAAATAGTCTAATATCTTCATTTTTCCAACATACGTAGCTATTACCCTCGAAAACTTAAACTTTTGAAATAGGAAAAGAGCCTTTAATCACATTCTTTACCATGTGCAATCATAAAATAGTCTAATATCTTCATTTTTTCAACATACGTAGCTATTACCCTCGAAAACTAAAACTTTTGACATAGGAAAAGAGCCTTTAATCACATTCTTTACCATTTGCAATCATAAAATAGTCTAATATCTTCATTTTTCCAACATACGTAGCTATTACCCTCGAAAACTAAAACTTTTGCCATAGGAACTTATATTATTTTTTCAACATACGTAGCTATTACCATCGAAAACTAAAACTTTTGACATAGGAAAAGAGCCTTTAATCACATTCTTTACCAATTACGTAATTGATGTGAATTAAAGTGCTTAAATATCTTCATTTACCATGATTGCACATGGTAAAGAAAGTGCTTAAAGGCTCTTTTCCTATTTCAAAAGTTTTAGTTTTCGAGGGTAATAGCTACGTATGTTGTAAAAATGAAGATATTAGACTATTTTATGATTGCAAATGGTAAAGAATGTGATTAAAGGCTCTTTTCCTATGTCAAAAGTTTTAGTTTTCGAGGGTAATATCTACGTATGTTGAAAAAATGAAGATATTAGACTATTTTATGATTGCACATGGTAAAGAATGTGATTAAAGGCTCTTTTCCTATTTCAAAAGTTTTAGTTTTCGAGGGTAATAGCTACGTATGTTGGAAAAATGAAGATATTAGACTATTTGAAATAAACTTTTGAAATAGGAAAAGAGCCTTTTATCTCCAGTGAAAAATATTTTGAATGTTATGTAAGTTGAATGAAGGAAGGTTGAAGAGCCTTTAGGAAAAGAGCCTTTAATCACATTTTTTACCATTTGCAATCATAAAATAGTCTAATATCTTCATTTTTTCAACATACGTAGCTATTACCCTCGAAAACTAAAACTTTTGACATAGGAATAGAGCCTTTAATCACATTCGTTACCATTTGCAATTATAAAATAGTCTAATATCTTCATTTTTTCAACATACGTAGCTATTACCCTCGAAAACTAAAACTTTTGACATAGGAAAAGAGCCTGTAATCACATTTGTTACCATTTGCAATTATAAAATAGTCTAATATCTTCATTTTTTCAACATACGTAGCTATTACCCTCGAAAACTAAAACTTTTGACATAGGAAAAGAGCCTTTAATCACATTCGTTATCATTTGCAATTATAAAATAGTCTAATATCTTCATTTTTCCAACATACGTAGCTATTACCCTCGAAAACTAAATCTTTTGACATAGGAAAAGAGCCTTTAATCACATTCGTTACCATTTGCAATTATAAAATAGTCTAATATCTTCATTTTTTCAACATATGTAGCTATTACCCTCGAAAACTAAAACTTTTGACATAGGAAAAGAGCCTTTAATCACATTTGTTACCATTTGCAATTATAAAATAGTCTAATATCTTCATTTTTTCAACATACGTAGCTATTAACCTCGAAAACTAAAACTTTTGACATAGGAAAAGAGCCTTTAATCACATTCTTTACCATGTGCAATCATAAAATAGTCTAATATCTTCATTTTTCCAACATACGTAGCTATTACCCTCGAAAACTTAAACTTTTGAAATAGGAAAAGAGCCTTTAATCACATTCTTTACCATGTGCAATCATAAAATAGTCTAATATCTTCATTTTTTTCAACATACGTAGCTATTACCCTCGAAAACTAAAACTTTTGACATAGGAAAAGAGCCTTTAATCACATTCGTTACCATTTGCAATCATAAAATAGTCTAATATCTTCATTTTTCCAACATACGTAGCTATTACCCTCGAAAACTAAAACTTTTGCCATAGGAAAAGAGCCTTTAAGCACATTCTTTACCAGTGCAATCATAAAATAGTCTAATATCTTCATTTTTTCCAACATACGTAGCTATACCCTCGAAAACTAAAACTTTTGAAATGGGAAAAGAGCCTTTAATCACATTCTTTACCATTTGCAATCATAAAATGGTCTAATATCTCATTTTTTCAACATACGTAGCTATTACCCTCGAAAACTAAAACTTTTGAAATAGGAAAAGAGCCTTTAAGCACTTTCTTTACCATGTGCAATCATAAAATAGTCTAATATCTTCATTTTTTGCAACATACGTAGCTATTTACCCTCGAAAACCTAAAACTTTTGACATAGGAAAAGAGCCTTTAATCACATTCTTTACCATTTGCAATCATAAAATAGTCTAATATCTTCATTTTTTCAACATACGTAGCTATTACCCTCGAAAACTAAAACTTTTGACATAGGAAAAGAGCCTTTAATCACATTCTTTACATTTGCAATAATAAAATAGTCTAACATCTTCATTTTTTTCAACATACTTAGCTATTACCCTCGAAAACTAAAACTTTTGAAATAGGAAAAGAGCCTTTAAGCACTTTCTTTATCATGTGCAATCATAAAATGGTCTAATATCTTCATTTTTTCAACATACGTAGCTATTACCCTCGAAAACTAAAACTTTTGACATAGGAAAAGAGCCTTTAATCACATTCGTTACCATTTGCAATTATAAAATAGTCTAATATCTTCATTTTTTCAACATACGTAGCTATTACCCTCGAAAACTAAAACTTTTGACATAGGAAAAGAGCCTTTAATCACATTCGTTACCATTTGCAATTATAAAATAGTCTAATATCTTCATTTTTTTCAACATACGTAGCTATTAACCTCGAAAACTAAAACTTTTGACATAGGAAAAGAGCCTTTAATCACATTCTTTACCATATGCAATCATAAAATAGTCTAATATCTTCTTTTTTTCAACATACTTAGCTATTACCCTCGAAAACTAAAACTTTTGAAATAGGAAAAGAGCCTTTAAGCACTTTCTTTACCATATGCAATCATAAAATAGTCTAATATCTTCATTTTTTCAACATACGTAGCTATTACCCTCGAAAACTAAAACTTTTGACATAGGAAAAGAGCCTTTAATCACATTCGTTACCATTTGCAATTATAAAATAGTCTAATATCTTCATTTTTCCACATACGTAGCTATTACCCTCGAAAACTAAAACTTTTGACATAGGAAAAGAGCCTTTAATCACATTCTTTACCATGTGCAATCAATAATAGTCTAATATCTTCATTTTTTTCAACATACGTAGCTATTACCCTCGAAAACTAAAACTTTTGAAATAGGAAAAGAGCCTTTAAGCACTTTTTTTACCATGTGCAATCATAAAATAGTCTAATATCTTCATTTTTCCAACATACGTAGCTATTACCCTCGAAACGAAAACTTTTGAAATAGGAAAAGAGCCTTTAATCACATTCTTTACCATTTGCAATCATAAAATTAGTCTATTATCTTCAATTTTCCAACATACGTAGCTATTACCCCTCGAAAACTAAAACTTTTGAAATAGGAAAAGAGCCTTTAATCACATTCTTTACCATGTGCAATCATAAAATAGTCTAATATCTTCATTTTTTCAACATACGTAGCTATTACCCTCGAAAACTAAAACTTTTGACATAGGAAAAGAGCCTTTAATCACATTCTTTACCATTTGCAATCATAAAATAGTCTAATATCTTCATTTTTTTCAACATACCTAGCTATTACCCTCGAAAACTAAAACTTTTGAAATAGGAATAGAGCCTTTAATCACATTCGTTACCATTTTCAATTATAAAATAGTCTAATATCTTCATTTTTTCAACATACGTAGCTATTACCCTCGAAAACTAAAACTTTTGACATAGGAAAAGAGCCTTTAATCACATTCGTTACCATTTGCAATTATGAAATAGTCTAATATCTTCATTTTTTCAACATACGTAGCTATTACCCTCGAAAACTAAAACTTTTGACATAGGAAAAGAGCCTTTAATCACATTCGTTATCATTTGCAATTATAAAATAGTCTAATATCTTCATTTTTCCAACATACGTAGCTATTACCCTCGAAAACTAAATCTTTTGACATAGGAAAAGAGCCTTTAATCACATTCTTTACCATGTGCAATCATAAAATAGTCTAATATCTTCATTTTTTCAACATACGCAGCTATTACCTCGAAAACTAAAACTTTTGACATAGAATAGAGCCTTTAATCACATTCGTTACCATTTGCAATTATAAAATAGTCTAATATCTTCATTTTTTCAACATACGTAGCTATTACCCTCGAAAATTAAACTTTTGACATAGGAAAAGAGCCTTTAATCACATTCGTTATCATTTGCAATTATAAAATAGTCTAATATCTTCATTTTTCCACATACGTAGCTATTACCCTCGAAAACTAAATCTTTTGACATAGGAAAAGAGCCTTTAATCACATTCTTTACCATGTGCAATCATAAAATAGTCTAATATCTTCAATTTTTCAACATACGTAGCTATTACCCTCGAAAACTAAAACTTTTGACATAGGAAAAGAGCCTTAAATCACATTCTTTACCATTTGCAATCATAAAATAGTCTAATATCTTCATTTTTTCAACATACGTAGCTATTACCCTCGAAAACTAAAACTTTTGACATAGGAAAAGAGCCTTTAATCACATTCGTTACCATTTGTAATTATAAAATAGTCTAATATCTTCATTTTTTCATCATACGTAGCTATTACCCTCGAAAACTAAAACTTTTGACATAGGAAAAGAGCCTTCAATCACATTCGTTACCATTTGCAATTATAAAATAGTCTAATATCTTCATTTTTTTCAACATACGTACCTATTACCCTCGAAAACTAAAACTTTTGACATAGGAAAAGAGCCTTTAATCACATTCGTTACCATTTGCAATTATAAAATAGTCTAATATCTTCATTTTTTCATCATACGTAGCTATTACCCTCGAAAACTAAAACTTTTGACATAGGAAAAGAGCCTTTAATCACATTCGTTACCATTTGCAATTATAATATAGTCTAATATCTTCATTTTTTCAACATACGTAGCTATTAACCCTCGAAAACTAAAATTTTTGACATAGGAAAAGAGCCTTTAATCACATTCGTTACCATTTGCAATTATAAAATAGTCTAATATCTTCATTTTTTCAACATACGTAGCTATTACCCCTCGAAAACTAAAACTTTTGACATAGGAAAAGAGCCTTTAATCACATTCTTTACCATGTGCAATCATAAAATAGTCTAATATCTTCATATTTCCAACATACGTATCTATTACCCTCGAAAACTAAAACTTTTGAAATAGGAAAAGAGCCTTTAATCACATTCTTTACCATTTGCAATCATAAAATAGTCTAATATCTTCATTTTTTCAACATACGTAGCTATTACCCTCGAAAACTAAAACTTTTGAAATAGGAAAAGAGCCTTTAAGCACTTTCTTTACCATGTGCAATCATAAAATAGTCTAATATCTTCATTTTTCCAACATACGTAGCTATTACCCTCGAAAACTAAAACTTTTGAAATAGGAAAAGAGCCTTTAAGCACTTTCTTTACCATGTGCAATCATAAAATAGTATAATATCTTCAATTTTTCCAACATACGTAGCTATTACCCTCGAAAACTAAAACTTTTGACATAGGAAAAGAGCCTTTAATCACATTCTTTACCATGTGCAATCTTAAAATAGTCTAATATCTTCATTTTTCAACATACGTAGCTATTACCCTCGAAAACGAAAACATTTTGAAATAGGAAAAGAGCCTTTAATCACATTCTTTACCATTTGCAATCATAAAATAGTCTAATATCTTCATTTTTTCAACATACGTAGCTATTACCCTCGAAAACTAAAACTTTTGAAATAGGAAAAGAGCCTTTAAGCACTTTCTTTACCATGTGCAATCATAAAATAGTATAATATCTTCATTTTTCCAACATACGTAGCTATTACCCTCGAAAACGAAAACTTTTGAAATAGGAAAAGAGCCTTTAATCACATTCTTTACCATTTGCAATCATAAAATAGTCTAATATCTTCATTTTTTCAACATACGTAGCTATTACCCTCGAAAACTAAAACTTTTGAAATAGGAAAAGACCCTTTAATCACATTCTTTACTTGTGCAATCATAAAATAGTCTAATATCTTCATTTTTTCAACATACGTAGCTATTACCCTCGAAAACTAAGACTTTTGACATAGAAAAAGAGCCTTTAATCACCTTCTTTACCAATTGCAATCATAAAATAGTCTAATATCTTCATTTTTTCAACATACGTAGCTATTACCCCTCGAAAACTAAAACTTTTGACATAGGAAAAGAGCCTTTAATCACATTCTTTAACATTTGCAATCATAAAATAGTCTATTATCTTCATTTTTTTCAACATACTTAGCTATTACCCTCGAAAACTAAAACTTTTGAAATAGGAAAAGAGCCTTTAAGCACTTTCTTTACCATGTGCAATCATAAAATAGTCTAATATCTTCATTTTTTTCAACATACGTAGCTATTACCCTCGAAAACTAAAACTTTTGACATAGGAAAAGAGCCTTTAATCACATTCGTTACCATTTGCATTATAAAATAGTCTAATATCTTCATTTTTCCAACATACGTAGCTATTACCCTCGAAAACTAAAACTTTTGACATAGGAAAAGAGCCTTAATCACATTCTTTACCATGTGCAATCATAAAATAGTCTAATATCTTCATTTTTTCAACATACGTAGCTATTACCCCTCGAAAACTAAAACTTTTGACATAGGAAAAGAGCCTTTAATCACATTCTTTACCATTTGCAATCATAAAATAGTCTAATATCTTCATTTTTTCAACATACGTAGCTATTATCCTCGAAAACTAAAAACTTTTGAAATAGGAAAAGAGCCTTTAATCACATTCTTTACCATTTGCAATCATAAAATAGTCTAATATCTTCATTTTTTCAACATACGTAGCTATTACCCTCGAAAACTAAAACTTTTGACATAGGAAAAGAGCCATTAATCACATTCGTTACCATTTGCAATTATAAAATAGTCTAATATCTTCATTTTTCCAACATACGTAGCTATTACCCTCGAAAACTAAAACTTTTGACATAGGAAAAGAGCCTTTAATCACATTCTTTTACCATGTGCAATCATAAAATAGTCTAATATCTTCATTTTTTCAACATACGTAGCTATTACCCTCGAAAACTAAAACTTTTGACATAGGAAAAGAGCCTTTAATCACATTCTTACCATTTGCAATCATAAAATAGTCTAATATTTTCATTTTTTCAACATACGTAGCTATTACCCTCGAAAACTAAAACTTTTGAAAAAGGAAAAGAGCCTTTAATCACATTCTTTACCATTTGCAATCATAAAATAGTCTAATATCTTCATTTTTTCAACATACGTAGCTATTACCCTCGAAAATTAAAACTTTTGAAATAGGAAAAGAGCCTTTAATCACATTCTTTTACCATGTGCAATCATAAAATAGTCTAATATCTTCATTTTTCCAACATACGTAGCTATTACCCTCGAAAACTAAAACTTTTGAAATAGGAAAAGAGCCTTTAAGCACTTTCTTTACCATGTGCAATCATAAAATAGTCTAATATCATCATTTTTCCAACATACGTAGCTATTACCCTCGAAAACGAAAACTTTTGAAATAGGAAAAGAGCCTTTAATCACATTCTTTACCATTTGCAATCATAAAATAGTGTAATATCTTCATTTTTTCAACATACGTAGCTATTACCCTCGAAAACTAAAACTTTTGAAATAGGAAAAGAGCCTTTAATCACATTCTTTACCATGTGCAATCATAAAATAGTCTAATATCTTCATTTTTTCAACATACGTAGCTATTACAACTCGAAAACTAAAACTTTTGACATAGGAAAAGAGCCTTTAATCACATTCTTTACCATTTGCAATCATAAAATAGTCTAATTATCTTCATTTTTTCAACATACGTAGCTATTACCCTTGAAAACTAAAACTTTTGAAATAGTAAAAGAGCCTTTAAGCACTTTCTTTACCATGTGCAATCATAAAATAGTCTAATATCTTCATTTTTTCAACATACGTAGCTATTACCCTCGAAAACTAAAACTTTTGAAATAGGAAAGAGCCTTTAATCACATTCTTTACCATGTGCAATCATAAAATAGTCTAATATCTTCATTTTTCCAACATACGTAGCTATTACCCTCGAAAACGAAATTTTTTGAAATAGGAAAAGAGCCTTTAATCACATTCTTTACCATTTGCAATCATAAAATAGTCTAATATCTTCATTTTTTCAACATACGTAGCTATTACCCTCGAAAACTAAAACTTTTGAAATAGGAAAAGAGCCTTTAAGCACTTTCTTTACCATTTGCAATCATAAAATAGTCTAATATCTTCATTTTTTCAACATACGTAGCTATTACCCTCGAAAACTAAAACTTTTGAAATAGGAAAAGAGCCTTTAATCACATTCTTTACCATGTGCAATCATAAAATAGTCTAATATCTTCATTTTTTCCAACATACGTAGCTATTACCCTCGAAAACGAAAATTTTTGAAATAGGAAAAGAGCCTTTAATCACATTCTTTACCATTTGCAATCAAAAAATAGTCTAATATCTTCATTTTTTCAACATACGTAGCTATTACCCCTCGAAAACTAAAACTTTTGACCATAGGAAAAGAGCCTTTAATCACATTCTTTACCATTTGCAATCATAAAATAGTCTAATATCTTCATTTTTTCAACATACGTAGCTATTACCCTCGAAAACTAAAACTTTTGAAATAGGAAAAGAGCCTTTAAGCACTTTCTTTACCATGTGCAATCATAAAATAGTCTAATATCTTCTTTTTTTCACATACGTAGCTATTACCCTCGAAAACCTAAAACTTTTGACATAGGAATAGAGCCTTTAATCACATTCGTTACCATTTGCAATTATAAAATAGTCTAATATCTTCATTTTTCAACATACGTAGCTATTACCCTCGAAAACTAAAACTTTTGACATAGGAAAAGAGCCTTTAATCACATTCGTTATCATTTGCAATTATAAAATAGTCTAATATCTTCATTTTTCCAACATACGTAGCTATTTCCCTCGAAAACTAAATCTTTTGACATAGGAAAAGAGCCTTTAATCACATTCTTTACCATGTGCAATCATAAAATAGTCTAATATCTTCATTTTTTTCAACATACGTAGCTATTACCCTCGAAAACTAAAACTTTTGACATAGGAAAAGAGCCTTTAATCACATTCGTTACCATTTGTAATTATAAAATAGTCTAATATCTTCATTTTTTCATCATACGTAGCTATTACCCTCGAAAACGAAAACTTTTGAAATAGGAAAAGAGCCTTTAATCACATTCTTTACCATTTGCAATCATAAAATAGTGTAATATCTTCATTTTTTCAACATACGTAGCTATTACCCTCGAAAACTAAAACTTTTGAAATAGGAAAAGAGCCTTTAATCACATTCTTTACCATGTGCAATCATAAAATAGTCTAATATCTTCATTTTTTCAACATACGTAGCTATTACCCTTGAAAACTAAAACTTTTGAAATAGGAAAAGAGCCTTTAAGCACTTTCTTTACCATGTGCAATCATAAAATAGTCTAATATCTTCATTTTTTCAACATACGTAGCTATTACCCTCGAAAACTAAAACTTTTGACATAGGAAAAGAGCCTTTAATCACATTCGTTACCATTTGCAATTATAAAATAGTCTAATATCTTCATTTTTTCAACATACGTAGCTATTACCCCTCGAAAACTAAAACTTTTGGACATAGGAAAAGAGCCTTTAATCACATTCGTTACCATTTGCAATTATAAAATAGTCTAATATCTTCTTTTTTCATCATACGTAGCTATTACCCTCGAAAACTAAAACTTTTGCCATAGGAAAAGAGCCTTTAAGCACATTCTTTACCATGTGCAATCATAAAATAGTCTAATATCTTCATTTTTCCAACATACGTAGCTATTACCCTCGAAAACTAAAACTTTTGAAATAGGAAAAGAGCCTTTAATCACATTCTTTACCATGTGCAATCATAAAATAGTCTAATATCTTCATTTGTTCAACATACGTAGCTATTACCCTCGAAAACTAAAACTTTTGACATTGGAAAAGAGCCTTTAATCACATTCTTTACCATTTGCAATCATAAAATAGTCTAATATCTTCATTTTTTCAACATACGTAGC
>NW_027065375.1:0-22205 GCF_032884065.1 Artemia franciscana
AAGAATATAATATCGGTAGAAATAGACAATAATATCGGCCACTGCGCGTCTTTTCTAAAATGACGTCTTGCATATGACTCCGTTTAATAAATGACTTTTAAAGTCATTAGAAAAAAAAAAAAAAATTTTCAGCTATGAATCTAGTAAGCAAGAGTCATATGCAAGACGTCATTTTAGAAAAGACGCGCAGTGGCCGATATTATTGTCTATTTAATAGACAATAATATCTTATACAATAAAATCAATTAAAATACAAGAAAGTTTGATTCTAGCTAGTCTATCCACTATTTCTTATCAATTTCTACTATTTCTGTTCGTGGATTTGCTTACTAGGTGAGAGATCTACTCATCTAGATCTCTAGATGAGATCTAGTCTATCTACTATTTCTATGAGTCATATGCAAGACGTCATTTTAGAAAAGACGCGCAGTGGCCGATATTATTGTCTATTTCTACGATATTATTGTCTTGCATATGACTCATAGAAATAGTAGATAGACTAGCTAGAATCAAACTTTCACTGCTGAATCTATTAAAAGTTTTATTGAAGTTTTATTAAACGGGGCGGTGTTCGTGGATTTGCTTACTAGGACAGAGTTATGGACTTGCATTTGAGAATATGCGTATGACTCATAGAAATAGAATCAAACTTTCACTGCTGAATCTATTAAAAGTTTTATTGATTCTAGCTAGTCTATCTACTATTGATTCTAGCTGGTCTAGAATCAATAGATTAGAATTCTAGAACCATATGCAAGACGTCACATACGAACTAGTGCTATTCTATTGATTCTATTAGAATCAAACAGAAAGTTTGATTCTAGATTCAAATAGATTTGAATCTATTTATTGAATAGTGAAAAAGTCTTTTCTAAAATGAAGTCTTGCATATGACTCATAGAAATAGTAGATAGACTAGCTAGAATCAAAATATTTTGCACAAGGACTTGCATATGAGAATATGCGTATGACTCATAGAAATAGAATCAAACTTTCACTGTTTCTAGTGAAGGCTTGCGGCCTTGTGCAAAATATTTTCCTCTAGGCCTCTAGGTGGCCGATATTCAAATAGATTTAATAGATTCAGCAGTGAAAGTTTGATTCTAGATTCAAATAGATTTCTAAAATGACGTCTTGCATATGACTCATAGAAATAGTAGATAGACTAGCTAGAATCAAACTTTCACTGCTGAATCTATTAAAAGTTTTAATAGATTCTAAAATGACGTCTTGCATATGACTCATAGAAAACTTATTATCTTTATCTATTCTATTCTATCTATCTAATCTAAGTATTCTTAGAAACTTATCAAACTTGCTGAATCTATTAAAAGTTTTGAATCTTTAAGAATTAAAAGTTTTGAATCTATTAAAACTTTTAATAGATTCAGCAGTGAAAGTTTGATTCTAGCTAGTCTATCTACTATTTCTATGAGTCATATGCAAGACGTCATTTTAGAAAAGACGCGCAGTGGCCGATATTATTGTCTATTTCTACCGATATTATATTCTTGCATATGACTCATAGAAATAGTACTACAATATTTTACTACAAAGGCTCATAGAAATAGTAGATAGACTAGCTAGAATCAAACTTTCACTGTTTCTAGTGAAGGCTTGCGGCCTTGTGCAAAATATTTTCCTCTAGGCCTCTAGGTGGCCGATATTCAAATAGATTTAATAGATTCAGCAGTGAAATTTTGATTCTAGCTAGTCTATCTACTATTTCTATGAGTCATATGCAAGTCCTTGTGCAAAATATTTTGATTCTAGCTAGTCTATCTACTATTTCTATGAGTTTTATTTTTCTATTCTAGCTAGTCTATCTACTATTTATGTTATGAATGAAATGAAAGGTCTTGCATACAAGAGTAGATAGATTTATTAAACGGAGTAGAAATAGAAATAGACAATAATATTGGCCAATGCACGTCTTTTCTAAAATGACGTCTTGCATATGACTCATAGAAATAGTAGATAGACTAGCTAGAATCAAACTATCTACTATTCCGATATACAAGATATTATTGTCTATTAAATAGACAATAATATCGGCCACTGCGCGTCTTTTCTAAAATGACGTCTTGCATATGACTCATAGAAATAGTAGATAGACTAGCTAGAATCAAACTTTCTTGTATTCTAATTGATTTTAAAAACTTACTATTGATTCTAGACCAGCTAGAATCAATGGTAGATAGACTAGCTAGAATCAATTTTGTTTTATTGAAGTTTATTAACGAATCATATAAAAACATAAACTTTCTACTTTCTAGGTGGCCGATATTCAAATAGATTTAATAGATATTCTAGAACTCTAGAATATAATATCTACTATTGATTCTAGCTGGTCTAGAATCAATAGTAAGTTTTTAAAATCAATTAGATGAAAAGATGAAAAGGATACAGCGAATGACGTCTTGCATATGACTCATAGAAATAGTAGATAGACTAGCTAGAATCAAACTTTCTTGTATTCTAATTGATTTTAAAAACTTACTATTGATTCTAGACCAGCTAGAATCAATAGTAGATAGACTAGCTAGAATCAATAATTAAATCTATTTGAATGACGAATCAAACTTTCACTGCTGAAACTATTAAATCTATTTGAATCTAGAATCAAACTTTCACTGCTGAATCTATTAAATCTATTTGAATATTGGCCACCTAGAGGCCTAGAGGAAAATGTCCAGAATCAAAGTTTTATAAAATTTTATTTCTTTGAGTTTTATTAAACTTTCTTGTATTCTAATGGATTTTATAAACTTACTATTGATTCTAGACCAGCTAGAATCAATAGTAGATAGACTAGCTAGAATCAATAAAACTTTTAATAGATTCAGCAGTGAAAGTTTGATTCTAGCTAGTCTATCTACTATTTCTATGAGTCATATGCAAGAATATAATATCGGTAGAAATAGACAATAATATCGGCCACTGCGCGTCTTTTCTAAAATGACGTCTCCCATATGACTCCGTTTAATAAATGACTTTTAAAGTCATTAGAAAAGAAAAAAAAAATTTCAGCAATGAATCTAGTAAGAAAGAGTCATATGCAAGACGTCATTTTAGAAAATACGCGCAGTGGCCGATATTATTGTCTATTTAATAGACAATAATATCTTATACAATAAAATCAATTAGAATACAAGAAAGTTTGATTCTAGCTAGTCTATCTACTATTTCTTATCAATTTCTACTATTTCTGTTCGTGGATTTGCTTACTAGGTCAGAGATCTACTCATCTAGATCTCTAGATGAGATCTAGTCTATCTACTATTTCTATGAGTCATATGCAAGACGTCATTTTAGAAAAGACGCGCAGTGGCCGATATTATTGTCTATTTCTACGATATTATTGTCTTGCATATGACTCATAGAAATAGTAGATAGACTAGGTAGAATCAAACTTTCACTGCTGTTGGATTTGCTTACTATGTCAGAGTTATGGACTTGCATATGAGAATATGCGTATGACAAAGAAATAGAATCAAACTTTCACTGTTTCTAGTGAAGGCTTGCGGCCTTGAGCAAAATATTTTACTCTAGGCCTCTAGGTGGCCGATATTCAAATAGATTTAATAGATTCAGCAGTGAAAGTTTGATTCTAGATTCAAATAGATTTCTAAAATGACGTCTTGCATATGACTCATAGAAATAGTAGATAGACTAGCTAGAATCAAACTTTCACTGCTGAATCTATTAAAAGTTTTAATAGATTCTAAAATGACGTCTTGCATATGACTCATAGAAAACTTATTATCTCTATCTATTCTATTCTATCTATCTACTCTAAGTATTCTTAGAAACTTATCAAACTTGCTGAATCTATTAAAAGTTTTGAATCTTTAAGAATTAAAAGTTTTGAATCTATTAAAACTTTTAATAGATTCAGCAGTGAAAGTTTGATTCTAGCTAGTCTATCTACTATTTCTATGAGTCATATGCAAGACGTCATTTTAGAAAAGACGCGCAGTGGCCGATATTATTGTCTATTTCTACGATATTATTGTCTTGCATATGACTCATAGAAATAGTAGATAGACTAGCTAGAATCAAACTTTCACTGCTGAATCTATTAAAAGTTTTATTGAAGTTTTATTAAACGGGGCGGTGTTCGTGGATTTGCTTACTAGGTCTGTGTTATGGACTTGCATATGAGAATATGCGTATGACTCATAGAAATAGAATCAAACTTTCACTGCTGAATCTATTAAAAGTTTTATTGATTCTAGCTAGTCTATCTACTATTGATTCTAGCTGGTCTAGAATCAATAGATTAGAATTCTAGAACCATATGCAAGACGTCACATACGAACTAGTGCTATTCTATTGATTCCTTTAGAATCAAACAGAAAGTTTGATTCTAGATTCAAATAGATTTGAATCTATTTATTGAATAGTGAAAAAGTCTTTTCTAAAATGACGTCTTGCATATGACTCATAGAAATAGTAGATAGACTAGCTAGAATCAAAATATTTTGCACAAGGACTTGCATATGAGAATATGCGTATGACTCATAGAAATAGAATCAAACTTTCACTGTTTCTAGTGAAGGCTTGCGGCCTTGTGCAAAATATTTTCCTCTAGGCCTCTAGGTGGCCGATATTCAAATAGATTTAATAGATTCAGCAGTGAAAATTGATTCTAGATTCAAATAGATTTCTAAAATGACGTCTTTCATATGACTCATAGAAATAGTAGATAGACTAGCTAGAATCAAACTTTCACTGCTGAATCTATTAAAAGTTTTAATAGATTCTAAAATGACGTCTTGCATATGACTCATAGAAAACTTATTATCTCTATCTATTCTATTCTATCTATCTACTCTAAGTATTCTTAGAAACTTATCAAACTTGCTGAATCTATTAAAAGTTTTGAATCTTTAAGAATTAAAAGTTTTGAATCTATTAAAACTTTTAATAGATTCAGCAGTGAAAGTTTGATTCTAGCTAGTCTATCTACTATTTCTATGAGTCATATGCAAGACGTCATTTTAGGAAAGACGCGCAGTGGCCGATATTATTGTCTATTTCTACCGATATTATATTCTTGCATATGACTCATAGAAATAGTACTACAATATTTTACAACAAAGACTCATAGAAATAGTAGATAGACTAGCTAGAATCAAACTTTCACTGTTTCTAGTGAAGGCTTGCGGCCTTGTGCAAAATATTTTCCTCTAGGCCTCTAGGTGGCCGATATTCAAATAGATTTAATAGATTCAGCAGTGAAAGTTTGATTCTAGCTAGTCTATCTACTATTTCTATGAGTCATATGCAAGTCCTTGTGCAAAATATTTTGATTCTAGCTAGTCTATCTACTATTTATGTTATGAATGACATGAAAGGTCTTGCATACAAGAGTAGATAGATTTATTAAACGGAGTAGAAATAGAAATAGGCAATAATATCGGCCACTGCGCGTCTTTTCTAAAATGACGTCTTGCATATGACTCATAGAAATAGTAGATAGACTAGCTAGAATAGACAAATAAAACTCATAGAAATAGTAGATATACTAGCTAGAATCAAACTATCTACTATTCCGATATACAAGATATTATTGTCTATTAAATAGACAATAATATCGGCCACTGCGCGTCTTTTCTAAAATGACGTCTTGCATATGACTCATAGAAATAGTAGATAAACTAGCTAGAATCAAACTTTTTTGTATTCTAATTGATTTTAAAAACTTACTATTGATTCTAGACCAGCTAGAATCAATAGTAGATAGACTAGCTAGAATTAATTTTGTTTTATTGAAGTTTATTAACAATAATATAAAAACATAAACTTTCTACTTTCTAGGTGGCCGATATTCAAATAGATTTAATAGATATTCTAGAACTCTAGAATATAATATCTACTATTGATTCTAGCTGGTCTAGAATCAATAGTAAGTTTTTAAAATCAATTAGATGAAAAGATGAAAAGGATACAGCGAATGACGTCTTGCATATGACTCATAGAAATAGTAGATAGACTAGCTAGAATCAAACTTTCTTGTATTCTAATTGATTTTAAAAACTTACTATTGATTCTAGACCAGCTAGAATCAATAGTAGATAGACTAGCTAGAATCAATAATTAAATCTATTTGAATGACGAATCAAACTTTCACTGCTGAATCTATTAAATCTATTTGAATCTAGAATCAAACTTTCACTGCTGAATCTATTAAATCTATTTGAATATCGGCCACCTAGAGGCCTAGAGGAAAATGTCCAGAATCAAAGTTTTATAAATTTTATTTCTATGAGTTTTATTAAACTTTCTTGTATTCTAATTGATTTTAAAAACTTACTATTGATTCTAGACCAGCTAGAATCAATAGTAGATAGACTAGCTAGAATCAATAAGACTTTTAATAGATTCAGCAGTGAAAGTTTGATTCTAGCTAGTCTATCTACTATTTCTATGAGTCATATGCAAGAATATAATATCGGTAGAAATAGACAATAATATCGGCCACTGCGCGTCTTTTCTAAAATGACGTCTTGAATATGACTCCGTTTAATAAATGACTTTTAAAGTCATTAGAAAATAAAATAAAATTTTTTCAGCTA
Organism: Artemia franciscana; assembly: GCF_032884065.1. Taxonomy (NCBI): domain Eukaryota; kingdom Metazoa; phylum Arthropoda; class Branchiopoda; order Anostraca; family Artemiidae; genus Artemia; species Artemia franciscana. Next base: position 6,582 of record NW_027065375.1, read on the forward strand.
TGAATCTAGTAAGCAAGAGTCATATCCAAGACGTCATTTTAGAAAAGACGCGCAGTGGCCGATATTATTGTCTATTTAATAGACAATAATATCTTATACAATAAAATCAATTAGAATACAAGAAAGTTTGATTCTAGCTAGTCTATCTACTATTTCTTATCAATTTCTACTATTTCTGTTCGTGGATTTGCTTACTAGGTCAGAGATCTACTCATCTAGATCTCTAGATGAGATCTAGTCTATCTACTATTTCTATGAGTCATATGCAAGACGTCATTTTAGAAAAGACGCGCAGTGGCCGATATTATTGTCTATTTCTACGATATTATTGTCTTGCATATGACTCATAGAAATAGTAGATAGACTAGCTAGAATCAAACTTTCACTGCTGAATCTATTAAAAGTTTTATTGAAGTTTTATTAAACGGGGCGGTGTTCGTGGATTTGCTTACTACGTCAGAGTTATGGACTTGCATATGAGAATATGCGTATGACTCATAGAAATAGAATCAAACTTTCACTGCTGAATCTATTAAAAGTTTTATTGATTCTAGCTAGTCTATCTACTATTGATTCTAGCTGGTCTAGAATCAATTAATTAGAATTCTAGAACCATATGCAAGACGTCACATACGAACTAGTGCTATTCTATTGATTCTATTAGAATCAAACAGAAAGTTTGATTCTAGATTCAAATAGATTTGAATCTATTTATTGAATAGTGAAAAAGTCTTTTCTAAAATGACGTCTTGCATATGACTCATAGAAATAGTAGATAGACTAGCTAGAATCAAAATATTTTGCACAAGGACTTGCATATGAGAATATGCGTATGACTCATAGAAATAGAATCAAACTTTCACTGTTTCTAGTGAAGGCTTGCGGCCTTGTGCAAAATATTTTCCTCTAGGCCTCTAGGTGGCCGATATTCAAATAGATTTAATAGATTCAGCAGTGAAAGTTTGATTCTAGATTCAAATAGATTTCTAAAATGACGTCTTGCATATGACTCATAGAAATAGTAGATAGACTAGCTAAGAATCAAACTTTCACTGCTGAATCTATTAAAAGTTTTAATAGATTCTAAAATGACGTCTTGCATATGACTCATAGAAAACTTATTATCTCTATCTATTCTATTCTATCTATCTACTCTAAGTATTCTTAGAAACTTATCAAACTTGCTGAATCTATTAAAAGTTTTGAATCTTTAAGAATTAAAAGTTTTGAATCTATTAAAACTTTTAATAGATTCAGCAGTGAAAGTTTGATTCTAGCTAGTCTATCTACTATTTCTATGAGTCATATGCAAGACGTCATTTTAGAAAAGACGCGCAGTGGCCGATATTATTGTCTATTTCTACCGATATTATATTCTTGCATATGACTCATACAAATAGTACTACAATATTTTACTACAAAGACTCATAGAAATAGTAGATAGACTAGCTAGAATCAAACTTTCACTGTTTCTAGTGAAGGCTTGCGGCCTTGTGCAAAATATTTTCCTCTAGGCCTCTAGGTGGCCGATATTCAAATAGATTTAATAGATTCAGCAGTGAAAGTTTGATTCTAGCTAGTCTATCTACTATTTCTATGAGTCATATGCAAGTCCTTTTGCAAAATATTTTGATTCTAGCTAGTCTATCTACTATTTCTATGAGTTTTATTTGTCTATTCTAGCTAGTCTATCTACTATTTATGTTATGAATGAAATGAAAGGTCTTGCATACAAGAGTAGATAGATTTATTAAACGGAGTAGAAATGGAAATAAACAATAATATCGGCCACTGCGGTTCTTTTCTAAAATGACGTCTTGCATATGACTCATAGAAATAGTAGATAGACTAGCTAGAATAGACAAATAAAACTCATAGAAATAGTAGATAGACTAGCTAGAATCAAACTATCTACTATTCCGATATACAAGATATTATTGTCTATTAAATAGACAATAATATCGGCCACTGCGCGTCTTTTCTAAAATGACGTCTTGCATATGACTCATAGAAATAGTAGATAGACTAGCTAGAATCAAACTTTCTTGTATTCTGATTGATTTTAAAAACTTACTATTGATTCTAGACCAGCTAGAATCAATAGTAGATAGACTAGCTAGAATCAGTTTTGTTTTATTGAAGTTTATTAACAATAATATAAAAACATAAACTTTCTACTTTCTAGGTGGCCGATATTCAAATAGATTTAATAGATATTCTAGAACTCTAGAATATAATATCTACTATTGATTCTAGCTGGTCTAGAATCAATAGTAAGTTTTTAAAATCAATTAGATGAAAAGATGAAAAGGATACTGCGAATTACGTCTTGCATATGACTCATAGAAATAGTAGATAGACTAGCTAGAATCAAACTTTCTTGTATTCTAATTGATTTTAAAAACTTACTATTGATTCTAGACCAGCTAGAATCAATAGTAGATAGACTAGCTAGAATCAATAATTAAATCTATTTGAATGACGAATCAAACTTTCACTGCTGAATCTATTAAATCTATTTGAATCTAGAATCAAACTTTCACTGCTGAATCTATTAAATCTATTTGAATATCGGCCACCTAAAGGCCTAGAGGAAAATATCCAGAATCAAAGTTTTATAAAATTTTATTTCTATGAGTTTTATTAAACTTTCTTGTATTCTAATTGATTTTAAAAACTTACTATTGATTCTAGACCAGCTAGAATCAATAGTAGATAGACTAGCTAGAATCAATAAAACTTTTAATAGATTCAGCAGTGAAAGTTTGATTCTAGCTAGTCTATCTACTATTTCTATGAGTCATATGCAAGAATATAATATCGGTAGAAATAGACAATAATATCGGCCACTGCGCGTCTTTTCTAAAATGACGTCTTGCATATGACTCCGTTTAATAAATGACTTTTAAAGTCATTAGAAAAAAAAAATAAAATTTTTTCAGCTATGAATCTAGTAAGCAAGAGTCATATGAAAGACGTCATTTTAGAAAAGACGCGCAGTGGCCGATATTATTGTCTATTTAATAGACAATAATATCTTATACAATAAAATCAATTAGAATACAAGAAAGTTTGATTCTAGCTAGTCTATCTACTATTTCTTATCAATTTCTACTATTTCTGTTCGTGGATTTGCTTACTAGGTCAGAGATCTACTCATCTAGATCTCTAGATGAGATCTAGTCTATCTACTATTTCTATGAGTCATATGCAAGACATCATTTTAGAAAAGACGCGCAGTGGCAGATATTATTGTCTATTTCTACGATATTATTGTCTTGCATATGACTCATAGAAATAGTAGATAGACTAGCTAGAATCAAACTTTCACTGCTGAATCTATTAAAAGTTTTATTGAAGTTTTATTAAACGGGGCGGTGTTCGTGGATTTGCTTACTAGGTCAGAGTTATGGACTTGCATATGAGAATATGCGTATGAATCATAGAAATAGAATCAAACTTTCACTGCTGAATCTATTAAAAGTTTTATTGATTCTAGCTAGTCTATCTACTATTAATTCTAGCTGGTCTAGAATCAATAGATTAGAATTCTAGAACCATATGCAAGACGTCACATACGAACTAGTGCTATTCTATTGATTCTATTAGAATCAAACAGAAAGTTTGATTCTAGATTCAAATAGATTTGAATCTATTTATTGAATAGTGAAAAAGTCTTTTCTAAAATGACGTCTTGCATATGACTCATAGAAATAGTAGATAGACTAGCTAGAATCAAAATATTTTGCACAAGGACTTGCATATGAGAATATGCGTATGACTCATAGAAATAGAATCAAACTTTCACTGTTTCTAGTGAAGGCTTGCGGCCTTGTGCAAAATATTTTCCTCTAGGCCTCTAGGTGGCCGATATTCAAATAGATTTAATAGATTCAGCAGTGAAAGTTTGATTCTAGATTCAAATAGATTTCTAAAATGACGTCTTGCATATGACTCATAGAAATAGTAGATAGACTAGCTAGAATCAAACTTTCACTGCTGAATCTATTAAAAGTTTTAATAGATTCTAAAATGACGTCTTGCATATGACTCATAGAAAACTTATTATCTCTATCTATTCTATTCTATCTATCTACTCTAAGTATTCTTAGAAACTTATCTAACTTGCTGAATCTATTAAAAGTTTTGAATCTTTAAGAATTAAAAGTTTTGAATCTATTAAAACTTTTAATAGATTCAGCAGTGAAAGTTTGATTCTAGCTAGTCTATCTACTATTTCTATGAGTCATATGCAAGACATCATTTTAGAAAAGACGCGCAGTGGCCGATATTATTGTCTATTTCTACCGATATTATATTCTTGCATATGACTCATAGAAATAGTACTACAATATTTTACTACAAAGACTCATAGAAATAGTAGATAGACTAGCTAGAATCAAACTTTCACTGTTTCTAGTGAAGGCTTGCGGCCTTGTGCAAAATATTTTCCTCTAGGCCTCTAGGTGGCCGATATTCAAATAGATTTAATAGATTCAGCAGTGAAAGTTTGATTCTAGCTAGTCTATTTAGTATTTCTATGAGTCATATGCAAGACATCATTTTAGAAAAGACGCGCAGTGGCCGATAAAAATCTTTAAGAATTAAAAGTTTTGAATCTATTAAAACTTTTAATAGATTCAGCAGTGAAAGTTTGATTCCAGCTAGTCTATCTACTATTTCTATGAGTCATATGCAAGACGTCATTTTAGAAAAGACGCGCAGTGGCCGATATTATTGTCTATTTCAACCGATATTATATTCTTGCATATGACTCATAGAAATAGTACTACAATATTTTACTACAAAGACTCATAGAAATAGTAGATAGACTAGCTAGAATCAAACTTTCACTGTTTCTAGTGAAGGCTTGCGGCCTTGTGCAAAATATTTTCCTCTAGGCCTCTAGGTGGCCGATATTCAAATAGATTTAATAGATTCAGCAGTGAAAGTTTGATTCTAGCTAGTCTATCTACTATTTCTATGAGTCATATGCAAGTCCTTGTGCAAAATATTTTGATTCTAGCTAGTCTATCTACTATTTCTATGAGTTTTATTTGTCTATTCTAGCTAGTCTATCTACTATTTATGTTATGAATGAAATGAAAGGTCTTGCATACAAGAGTAGATAGATTTATTAAACGGAGTAGAAATAGAAATAGACAATAATATCGGCCACTGCGCGTCTTTTCTAAAATGACGTCTTGCATATGACTCATAGAAATAGTAGATAGACTAGCTAGAATAGACAAATAAAACTCATAGAAATAGTAGATAGACTAGCTAGAATCAAACTATCTACTATTCCAATATACAAGATATTATTGTCTATTAAATAGACAATAATATCGGCCACTGCGCGTCATTTCTAAAATGACGTCTTGCATATGACTCATAGAAATAGTAGATAGACTAGCTAGAATCAAACTTTCTTGTATTCTAATTGATTTTAAAAACTTACTATTGATTCTAGACCAGCTAGAATCAATAGTAGATAGACTAGCTAGAATCAATTTTGTTTTATTGAAGTTTATTAACAATAATATAAAAACATAAACTTTCTACTTTCTAGGTGGCCGATATTCAAATAGATTTAATAGATATTCTAGAACTCTAGAATATAATATCTACTATTGATTCTAGCTGGTCTAGAATCAATAGTAAGTTTTTAAAATCAATTAGATGAAAAGATGAAAAGGATACAGCGAATGACGTCTTGCATATGACTCATAGAAATAGTAGATAGACTAGCTAGAATCAAACTTTCTTGTATTCTAATTGATTTTAAAACTTACTATTGATTCTAGACCAGCTAGAATCAATAGTAGATAGACTAGCTAGAATCAATAATTAAATCTATTTGAATGACGAATCAAACTTTCACTGCTGAATCTATTAAATCTATTTGAATCTAGAATCAAACTTTCACTGCTGAATCTATTAAATCTATTTGAATATCGGCCACCTAGAGGCCTAGAGGAAAATGTCCAGAATCAAAGTTTTATAAAATTTTATTTCTATGAGTTTTATTAAACTTTCTTGTATTCTAATTGATTTTAAAAACTTACTATTGATTCTAGACCAGCTAGAATCAATAGTAGATAGACTAGCTAGAATCAATAAAACTTTTAATAGATTCAGCAGTGAAAGTTTGATTCTAGCTAGTCTATCTACTATTTCTATGAGTCATATGCAAGAATATAATATCGGTAGAAATAGACAATAATATCGGCCACTGCGCGTCTTTTCTAAGATGACGTCTTGCATATGACTCCGTTTAATAAATGACTTTTAAAGTCATTAGAAAAAAAAAAAAAATTTTTTCAGCTATGAATCTAGTACGCAAGAGTCATATGCAAGACGTCATTTTAGAAAAGACGCGCAGTGGCCGATATTATTGTCTATTTAATAGACAATAATATCTTATACAATAAAATCAATTAGAATACAAGAAAGTTTGATTCTAGCTAGTCTATATACTATTTCTTATCAATTTCTACTATTTCTGTTCGTGGATTTGCTTACTAGGTCAGAGATCTACTCATCTAGATCTCTAGATGAGATCTAGTCTATCTACTATTTCTATGAGTCATATGCAAGACGTCATTTTAGAAAAGACGCGCAGTGGCCGATATTATTGTCTATTTCTACGATATTATTGTCTTGCATATGACTCATAGAAATAGTAGATAGACTAGCTAGAATCAAACTTTCACTGCTGAATCTATTAAAAGTTTTATTGAAGTTTTATTAAACGGGGCGGTGTTCGTGGATTTGCTTACTAGGTCAGAGTTATGGACTTGCATATGAGAATATGCGTATGACTCATAGAAATAGAATCAAACTTTCACTGCTGAATCTATTAAAAGTTTTATTGATTCTAGCTAGTCTATCTACTATCGATTCTAGCTGGTCTAGAATCAATAGATTAGAATTCTAGAACCATATGCAAGACGTCACATACGAACTAGTGCTATTCTATTGATTCTATTAGAATCAAACAGAAAGTTTGATTCTAGATTCAAATAGATTTGAATCTATTTATTGAATAGTGAAAAAGTCTTTTCTAAAATGACGTCTTGCATATGACTCATAGAATAGTAGATAGACTAGCTAGAATCAAAATATTTTGCACAAGGACTTGCATATGAGAATATGCGTATGACTCATAGAAATAGAATCAAACTTTCACTGTTTCTAGTGAAGGCTTGCGGCCTTGTGCAAAATATTTTCCTCTAGGCCTCTAGGTGGCCGATATTCAAATAGATTTAATAGATTCAGCAGTGAAAGTTTGATTCTAGATTCAAATAGATTTCTAAAATGACGTCTTGCATATGACTCATAGAAATAGTAGATAGACTAGCTAGAATCAAACTTTCACTGCTGAATCTATTAAAAGTTTTAATAGATTCTAAAATGACGTCTTGCATATGACTCATAGAAAACTTATTATCTCTATCTATTCTATTCTATCTATCTACTCTAAGTATTCTTAGAAACTTATCAAACTTGCTGAATCTTTTAAAAGTTTTGAATCTTTAAGAATTAAAAGTTTTGAATCTATTAAAACTTTTAATAGATTCAGCAGTAAAAGTTTGATTCTAGCTAGTCTATCTACTATTTCTATGAGTCATATGCAAGACATCATTTTAGAAAAGACGCGCAGTGGCGATATTATTGTCTATTTCTACCGATATTATATTCTTGCATATGACTCATAGAAATAGTACTACAATATTTTACTACAAAGACTCATAGAAATAGTAGATAGACTAGCTAGAATCAAACTTTCACTGTTTCTAGTGAAGGCTTGCGGCCTTGTGCAAAATATTTTCTTCTAGGCCTCTAGGTGGCCGATATTCAAATAGATTTAATAGATTCAGCAGTGAAAGTTTGATTCTAGCTAGTCTATCTACTATTTCTATGAGTCATATGCAAGTCCTTGTGCAAAATATTTTGATTCTAGCTAGTCTATCTACTATTTCTATGAGTTTTATTTGTCTATTCTAGCTAGTCTATCTACTATTTATGTTATGAATGAAATGAAAGGTGTTGCATACTAGAGTAGATAGATTTATTAAACGGAGTAGAAATAGAAATAGACAATAATATCGGCCACTGCGCGTCTTTTCTAAAATGACGTCTTGCATATGACTCATAGAAATAGTAGATAGACTAGCTAGAATAGACAAATAAAACTCATAGAAATAGTAGATAGACTAGCTAGAATCAAACTATCTACTATTCCGATATACAAGATATTATTGTCTATTAAATAGACAATAATATCGGCCACTGCGCGTCTTTTCTAAAATGACGTCTTGCATATGACTCATAGAAATAGTAGATAGACTAGCTAGAATCAAACTTTCTTGTATTCTAATTGATTTTAAAAACTTACTATTGATTCTAGACCAGCTAGAATCAATAGTAGATAGACTAGCTAGAATCAATATTGTTTTATTGAAGTTTATTAACAATAATATAAAAACATAAATTTTCTACTTTCTAGGTGGCCGATATTCAAATAGATTTAATAGATATTCTAGAACTCTAGAATATAATATCTACTATTGATTCTAGCTGGTCTAGAATCAATAGTAAGTTTTTAAAATCAATTAGATGAAAAGATGAAAAGGATACAGCGAATGACGTCTTGCATATGACTCATAGAAATAGTAGATAGACTAGCTAGAATCAAACTTTCTTGTATTCTAATTGATTTTAAAAACTTACTATTGATTTTAGACCAGCTAGAATCAATAGTAGATAGACTAGCTAGAATCAATAATTAAATCTATTTGAATGACGAATCAAACTTTCACTGCTGAATCTATTAAATCGATTTGAATCTAGAATCAAACTTTCACTGCTGAATCTATTAAATCTATTATAATATCGGCCACCTAGAGGCCTAGAGGAAAATGTCCAGAATCAAAGTTTTATAAAATTTTATTTCTATGAGTTTTATTAAACTTTCTTGTATTCTAATTGATTTTAAAAACTTACTATTGATTCTAGACCAGCTAGAATCAATAGTAGATAGACTAGCTAGAATCAATAAAACTTTTAATAGATTCAGCAGTGAAAGTTTGATTCTAGCTAGTCTATCTACTATTTCTATGAGTCATATGCAAGAATATAATATCGGTAGAAATAGACAATAATATCGGCCACTGCGCGTCTTTTCTAAAATGACGTCTTGCATATGACTCCGTTTAATAAATGACTTTTAAAGTCATTAGAAAAAAAAATAAAAATTTTTCAGCTATGAATCTAGTAAGCAAGAGTCATATGCAAGACGTCATTTTAGAAAAGACGCGCAGTGGCCGATATTATTGTCTATTTAATAGACAATAATATCTTATACAATAAAATCAATTAGAATACAAGAAAGTTTGATTCTAGCTAGTCTATCTACTATTTCTTATCAATTTCTACTATTTCTGTTCGTGGATTTGCTTACTAGGTCAGAGATCTACTCATCTAGATCTCTAGATGAGATCTAGTCTATCTACTATTTCTATGAGTCATATGCAAGACGTCATTTTAGAAAAGACGCGCAGTGGCCGATATTATTGTCTATTTCTACGATATTATTGTCTTGCATATGACTCACAGAAATAGTAGATAGACTAGCTAGAATCAAACTTTCACTGCTGAATCTATTAAAAGTTTTATTGAAGTTTTATTAAACGGGGCGGTGTTGGTGGATTTGCTTACTAGGTCAGAGTTATGGACTTGCATATGAGAATATGTGTATGACTCATAGAAATAGAATCAAACTTTCACTGCTGAATCTATTAAAAGTTTTATTGATTCTAGCTAGTCTATCTACTATTGATTCTAGCTGGTCTAGAATCAATAGATTAGAATTCTAGAACCATATGCAAGACGTCACATACGAACTAGTGCTATTCTATTGATTCTATTAGAATCAAACAGAAAGTTTGATTCTAGATTCAAATAGATTTGAATCTATTTATTGAATAGTGAAAAAGTCTTTTCTAAAATGACGTCTTGCATATGACTCATAGAAATAGTAGATAGACTAGCTAGAATCAAAATATTTTGCACAAGGACTTGCATATGAGAATATGCGTATGACTCATAGAAATAGAATCAAACTTTCACTGTTTCTAGTGAAGGCTTGCGGCCTTGTGCAAAATATTTTCCTCTATGCCTCTAGGTGGCTGATATTCAAATAGATTTAATAGATTCAGCAGTGAAAGTTTGATTCTAGATTCAAATAGATTTCTAAAATGACGTCTTGCATATGACTCATAGAAATAGTAGATAGACTAGCTAGAATCAAACTTCCACTGCTGAATCTATTAAAAGTTTTAATAGATTCTAAAATGACGTCTTGCATATGACTCATAGAAAACTTATTATCTCTATCTATTCTATTTTATCTATCTACTGTAAGTATTCTTAGAAACTTATCAAACTTGCTGAATCTATTAAAAGTTTTGAATCTTTAAGAATTAAAAGTTTTGAATCTATTAAAACTTTTAATAGATTCAGCAGTGAAAGTTTGATTCTAGCTAGTCTATCTACTATTTCTATGAGTCATATGCAAGACGTCATTTTAGAAAAGACGCGCAGTGGCCGATATTATTGTCTATTTCTACCGATATTATATTCTTGCATATGACTCATAGAAATAGTACTACAATATTTTACTACAAAGACTCATAGAAATAGTAGATAGACTAGCTAGAATCAAACTTTCACTGTTTCTAGTGAAGGCTTGCGGCCTTGTGCAAAATATTTTCCTCTAGGCCTCTAGGTGGCCGATATTCAAATAGATTTAATAGATTCAGCAGTGAAAGTTTGATTCTAGCTAGTCTATCTACTATTTCTATGAGTCATATGCAAGTCCTTGTGCAAAATATTTTGATTCTAGCTAGTCTATCTACTATTTCTATGAGTTTTATTTGTCTATTCTAGCTAGTCTATCTACTATTTATGTTATGAATGAAATGAAAGGTCTTGCATACAAGAGTAGATAGATTTATTAAACGGAGTAGAAATAGAAATAGACAATAATATCGGCCACTGCGCGTCTTTTCTAAAATGACGTCTTGCATAAGACTCATAGAAAAAGTAGATAGACTAGCTAGAATAGACAAATAAAACTCATAGAAATAGTAGATAGACTAGCTAGAATCAAACTATCTACTATTCCGATATACAAGATATTATTGTCTATTAAATAGACAATAATATCGGCCACTGCGCGTCTTTTCTAAAATGACGTCTTGCATATGACTCATAGAAATAGTAGATAGACTGGCTAGAATCAAACTTTCTTGTATTCTAATTGATTTTAAAAACTTACTATTGATTCTAGACCAGCTAGAATCAATAGTAGATAGACTAGCTAGAATCAATTTTGTTTTATTGAAGTTTATTAACAATAATATAAAAACATAAACTTTCTACTTTCTAGGTGGCCGATATTCAAATAGATTTAATAGATATTCTAGAACTCTAGAATATAATATCTACTATTGATTCTAGCTGGTCTAGAATCAATAGTAAGTTTTTAAAATCAATTAGATGAAAAGATGAAAAGGATACAGCGAATGACGTCTTGCATATGACTCTTAGAAATAGTAGATAGACTAGCTAGAATCAAACTTTCTTGTATTCTAATTGATTATAAAAACTTACTATTGATTCTAGACCAGCTAGAATCAATAGTAGATAGACTAGCTAGAATCAATAATTAAATCTATTTGAATGACGAATCAAACTTTCACTGCTGAATCTATTAAATCTATTTGAATCTAGAATCAAACTTTCACTGCTGAATCTATTAAATCTATTTGAATATCGGCCACCTAGAGGCCTAGAGGAAAATGTCCAGAATCAAAGTTTTATAAAATTTTATTTCTATGAGTTTTATTAAACTTTCTTGTATTCTAATTGATTTTAAAAACTTACTATTGATTCTAGACCAGCTAGAATCAATAGTAGATAGACTAGCTAGAATCAATAAAACTTTTAATAGATTCAGCAGTGAAAGTTTGATTCTAGCTAGTCTATCTACTATTTCTATGAGTCATATTCAAGAATATAATATCGGTAGAAATAGACAATAATATCGGCCACTGCGCGTCTTTTCTAAAATGACGTCTTGCATATGACTCCGTTTAATAAATCACTTTTAAAGTCATTAGAAAAAAAAATAAAATTTTTTCAGCTATGAATCTAGTAAGCAAGAGTCATATGCAAGACGTCATTTTAGAAAAGACGCGCAGTGGCCGATAATATTGTCTATTTAATAGACAATAATATCTTTTACAATAAAATCAATTAGAATACAAGAAAGTTTGATTCTAGCTAGTCTATCTACTATTTCTTATTAATTTCTACTATTTCTGTTCGTGGATTTGCTTACTAGGTCAGAAATCTACTCATCTAGATCTCTAGATGAGATCTAGTCTATCTACTATTTCTATGAGTCATATGCAAGACGTCATTTTAGAAAAGACGCGCAGTGGCCGATATTATTGTCTATTTCTACCGATATTATATTCTTGCATATGACTCATAGAAATAGTACTACAATATTTTACTACAAAGACTCATAGAAATAGTAGATAGACTAGCTAGAATCAAACTTTCACTGTTTCTAGTGAAGGCTTGCAGCCTTGTGCAAAATATTTTCCTCTAGGCCTCTAGGTGGCCGATATTCAAATAGATTTAATAGATTCAGCAGTGAAAGTTTGATTCTAGCTAGTCTATCTACTATTTCTATGAGTCATATGCAAGTCCTTGTGCAAAATATTTTGATTCTAGCTAGTCTATCTACTATTTCTATGAGTTTTATTTGTCTATTCTAGCTAGTCTATCTACTATTTATGTTATGAATGAAATGAAAGGTCTTGCATACAAGAGTAGATAGATTTATTAAACGGAGTAGAAATAGAAATAGACAATAATATCGGCCACTGCGCGTCTTTTCTAAAATGACGTCTTGCATAAGACTCATAGAAATAGTAGATAGACTAGCTAGAATAGACAAATAAAACTAATAGAAATAGTAGATAGACTAGCTAGAATCAAACTATCTACTATTCCGATATACAAGATATTATTGTCTATTAAATAGACAATAATATCGGCCACTGCGCGTCTTTTCTAAAATGACGTCTTGCATATGACTCATAGAAATAGTAGATAGACTGGCTAGAATCAAACTTTCTTGTATTCTAATTGATTTTAAAAACTTACTATTGATTCTAGACCAGCTAGAATCAATAGTAGATAGACTAGCTAGAATCAATTTTGTTTTATTGAAGTTTATTAACAATAATATAAAAACATAAACTTTCTACTTTCTAGGTGGCCGATATTCAAATAGATTTAATAGATATTCTAGAACTCTAGAATATAATATCTACTATTGATTCTAGCTGGTCTAGAATCAATAGTAAGTTTTTAAAATCAATTAGATGAAAAGATGAAAAGGATACAGCGAATGACGTCTTGCATATGACTCTTAGAAATAGTAGATAGACTAGCTAGAATCAAACTTTCTTGTATTCTAATTGATTATAAAAACTTACTATTGATTCTAGACCAGCTAGAATCAATAGTAGATAGACTAGCTAGAATCAATAATTAAATCTATTTGAATGACGAATCAAACTTTCACTGCTGAATCTATTAAATCTATTTGAATCTAGAATCAAACTTTCACTGCTGAATCTATTAAATCTATTTGAATATCGGCCACCTAGAGGCCTAGAGGAAAATGTCCAGAATCAAAGTTTTATAAAATTTTATTTCTATGAGTTTTATTAAACTTTCTTGTATTCTAATTGATTTTAAAAACTTACTATTGATTCTAGACCAGCTAGAATCAATAGTAGATAGACTAGCTAGAATCAATAAAACTTTTAATAGATTCAGCAGTGAAAGTTTGATTCTAGCTAGTCTATCTACTATTTCTATGAGTCATATTCAAGAATATAATATCGGTAGAAATAGACAATAATATCGGCCACTGCGCGTCTTTTCTAAAATGACGTCTTGCATATGACTCCGTTTAATAAATGACTTTTAAAGTCATTAGAAAATAAAAATAAAAATTTTTCAGCTATGAATCTAGTAAGCAAGAGTCATATGCAAGACGTCATTTTAGAAAAGACGCGCAGTGGCCGATATTATTGTCTATTTAATAGACAATAATATCTTTTACAATAAAATCAATTAGAATACAAGAAAGTTTGATTCTAGCTAGTCTATCTACTATTTCTTATTAATTTCTACTATTTCTGTTCGTGGATTTGCTTACTAGGTCAGAGATCTACTCATCTAGATCTCTAGATGAGATCTAGTCTATCTACTATTTCTATGAGTCATATGCAAGACGTCATTTTAGAAAAGACGCGCAATGGCCGATATTATTGTCTATTTCTACGATATTATTGTCTTGCATATGACTCATAGAAATAGTAGATAGACTAGCTAGAATCAAACTTTCACTGCTGAATCTATTAAAAGTTTTATTGAAGTTTTATTAAACGGGGCGGTGTTCGTGGATTTGCTTACTAGGTCAGAGTTATGGACTTGCATATGAGAATATGCGTATGACTCATAGAAATAGAATCAAACTTTCACTGCTGAATCTATTAAAAGTTTTATTGATTCTAGCTAGTCTATCTACTATTGATTCTAGCTGGTCTAGAATCAATAGATTAGAATTCTAGAACCATATGCAAGACGTCACATACGAACTAGTGCTATTCTATTGATTCTATTAGAATCAAACAGAAAGTTTGATTCTAGATTCAAATAGATTTGAATCTATTTATTGAATAGTGAAAAAGTCTTTTCTAAAATGACGTCTTGCATATGACTCATAGAAATAGTAGATAGACTAGCTAGAATCAAAATATTTTGCACAAGGACTTGCATATGAGAATATGCGTATGACTCATAGAAATAGAATCAAACTTTCACTGTTTCTAGTGAAGGCTTGCGGCCTTGTGCAAAATATTTTCCTCTAGGCCTCTAGGTGGAAAGTTTATGTTTTTATATTATTGTTAATAAACTTCAATAAAACAAAATTGATTCTAGCTAGTCTATCTACTATTGATTCTAGCTGGTCTAGAATCAATAGTAAGTTTTTAAAATCAATTAGAATACAAGAAAGTTTGATTCTAGCTAGTCTATCTACTATTTCTATAAGTCATATGCAAGACGTCATTTTAGAAAAGACGCGCAGTGGCCGATATTATTGTCTATTTAATAGACAATAATATCTTGTATATCGGAATAGTAGATAGTTTGATTCTAGCTAGTCTATCTACTATTTCTATGAGTTTTATTTGTCTATTCTAGCTAGTCTATCTACTATTTCTATAAGTCATATGCAAGACGTCATTTTAGAAAAGACGCGCAGTGGCCGATATTATTGTCTATTTCTATTTCTACTCCGTTTAATAAATCTATCTACTCTTGTATGTAAGACCTTTCATTTCATTCATAACATAAATAGTAGATAGACTAGCTAGAATAGACAAATAAAACTCATAGAAATAGTAGATAGACTAGCTAGAATCAAAATATTTTGCACAAGGACTTGCATATGACTCATAGAAATAG
>NW_027065376.1:0-22171 GCF_032884065.1 Artemia franciscana
ATGAAAAAATGAAGATATTAGACTATTTTATGATTGCAAATGGTAAAGAATGTGATTAAAGGCTCTTTTCCTATTTCAAAAGTTTTAGTTTTCGAGGGTAATAGCTACGTATGTTGAAAAAATGAAGATATTAGACAATTTTATGATTGCAAATGGTAAAGAATGTGATTAAAGGCTCTTTTCCTATTTCAAAAATTTTAGTTTTCGAGGGTAATAGCTACGTATGTTGAAAAAATGAAGATATTAGACAATTTTATGATTGCACATGGTAAAGAATGTGATTAAAGGCTCTTTTCCTATTTTAAAAGTTTTAGTTTTCGAGGGTAATAGCTACGTATGTTGAAAAAATGAAGATATTAGAAATTTTATGATTGCAAATGGTAAAGAATGTGATTAAAGGCTCTTTTCCTATTTCAAAAGTTTTAGTTTTCGAGGGTAATAGCTACGTATGTTGAAAAAATGAAGATATTAGACTATTTTATGATTGCAAATGGTAAAGTTTTAGTTTTCGAGGGTAAGAGCTTTGTCTGTGGAAAAAATGAAGATATTAGACTATTTTATGATTGCACATGGTAAAGAATGTGATTAAAGGCTCTTTTCCTATTTCAAAAGTTTTAGTTTTCGAGGGTAATAGCTACGTATGTTGAAAAAATGAAGATATTAGACTATTTTATGATTGCAAATGGTAAAGAATGTGATTAAAGGCTCTTTTCCTATTTCAAAAGTTTTAGTTTTCGAGGGTAATAGCTACGTATGTTGAAAAAATGAAGATATTAGACATTTTATGATTGCACATGGTAAAGAATGTGATTAAAGGCTCTTTTCCTATTTCAAAAGTTTTAGTTTTCGAGGGTAATAGCTACGTATGTTGAAAAAATGAAGATATTAGACTATTTTATGATTGCAAATGGTAAAGAATGTGATTAAAGGCTCTTTTCCTATTTCAAAAGTTTTAGTTTTCGAGGGTAATAGCTACGTATGTTGAAAAAATGAAGATATTAGACTATTTTATGATTGCAAATGGTAAAGAATGTGATTAAAGGCTCTTTTCCTATTTCAAAAGTTTTAGTTTTCGAGGGTAATAGCTACGTATGTTGAAAAAATGAAGATATTAGACTATTTTATGATTGCAAATGGTAAAGAATGTGATTAAAGGCTCTTTTCCTATTTCAAAAGTTTTAGTTTTCGAGGGTAATAGCTACGTATGTTGAAAAAATGAAGATATTAGACTATTTTATGATTGCAAATGGTAAAGAATGTGATTAAAGGCTCTTTTCCTATTTCAAAAGTTTTAGTTTTCGAGGGTAATAGCTATGTCGTTGAAAAAATGAAGATATTAGACTATTTTATGATTGCAAATGGTAAAGAATGTGATTAAAGGCTCTTTTCCTATTTCAAAAGTTTTAGTTTTCGAGGGTAATAGCTACGTATGTTGAAAAAATGAAGATATTAGACTATTTTATGATTGCAAATGGTAAAGAATGTGATTAAAGGCTCTTTTCCTATTTCAAAAGTTTTAGTTTTCGAGGGTAATAGCTATGTTTGTTGAAAAAATGAAGATATTAGACTATTTTATGATTGCAAATGGTAAAGAATGTGATTAAAGGCTCTTTTCCTATTTCAAAAGTTTTAGTTTTCGAGGGTAATAGCTACGTATGTTAAAAAATGAAGATATTAGACTATTTTATGATTGCACATGGTAAAGAATGTGATTAAAGGCTCTTTTCCTATTTCAAAAGTTTTAGTTTTCGAGGGTAATAGCTATGTCTGTTGAAAAAATGAAGATATTAGACTATTTTATGATTGCACATGGTAAAGAATGTGATTAAAGGCTCTTTTCCTATTTCAAAAGTTTTAGTTTTCGAGGGTAATAGCTACGTATGTTGAAAAAATGAAGATATTAGACAATTTTATGATTGCAAATGGTAAAGAATGTGATTAAAGGCTCTTTTCCTATTTCAAAAGTTTTAGTTTTCGAGGGTAATAGCTACGTATGTTGAAAAAATGAAGATATTAGACTATTTTATGATTGCAAATGGTAAAGAATGTGATTAAAGGCTCTTTTCCTATTTCAAAAGTTTTAGTTTTCGAGGGTAATAGCTACGTATGTTGAAAAAATGAAGATATTAGACTATTTTATGATTGCAAATGGTAAAGAATGTGATTAAAGGCTCTTTTCCTATTTCAAAAGTTTTAGTTTTCGAGGGTAAGAGCTTTGTCTGTGGAAAAAATGAAGATATTAGACAATTTTATGATTGCACATGGTAAAGAATGTGATTAAAGCTCTTTTCCTATTTCAAAAATTTTAGTTTTCGAGGGTAATAGCTACGTATGTTGAAAAAATGAAGATATTAGACAATTTTATGATTGCAAATGGTAAAGAATGTGATTAAAGGCTCTTTTCCTATTTCAAAAGTTTTAGTTTTCGAGGGTAATAGCTACATATGTTGAAAAAATGAAGATATTAGACTATTTTATGATTGCAAATGGTAAAGAATGTGATTAAAGGCTCTTTTCCTATTTTCAAAAGTTTTAGTTTTCGAGGGTAATAGCTATGTCTGTTGAAAAAATGAAGATATTAGACTATTTTATGATTGCAAATGGTAAAGAATGTGATTAAAGGCTCTTTTCCTATTTCAAAAGTTTTAGTTTTCGAGGGTAATAGCTACGTCGTTGAAAAAATGAAGATATTAGACTATTTTATGATTGCACATGGTAAAGAATGTGATTAAAGGTTCTTTTCATATTTCAAAAGTTTTAGTTTTCGAGGGTAATAGCTACGTATGTTGAAAAAATGAAGATATTAGACAATTTTATGATTGCAAATGGTAAAGAATGTGATTAAAGGCTCTTTTCCTATTTCAAAAGTTTTAGTTTTCGAGGGTAATAGCTACGTATGTTGAAAAAATGAAGATATTAGACATTTTATGATTGCAAATGGTAAAGAATGTGATTAAAGGCTCTTTTCCTATTTCAAAAGTTTTAGTTTTCGAGGGTAATAGCTACGTATGTTGAAAAAATGAAGATATTAGACTATTTTATGATTGCAAATGGTAAAGAATGTGATTAAAGGCTCTTTTCCTATTTCAAAAGTTTTAGTTTTCGAGGGTAATAGCTACGTATGTTGAAAAAATGAAGATATTAGACTATTTTATGATTGCAAATGGTAAAGAATGTGATTAAAGGCTCTTTTCCTATTTCAAAAGTTTTAGTTTTCGAGGGTAATAGCTTTGTCTGTGAAAAAATGAAGATATTAGACTATTTTATGATTGCAAATGGTAAAGAATGTGATTAAAGGCTCTTTTCCTTATTTCAAAAGTTTTAGTTTTCGAGGGTAATAGCTACGTATGTTGAAAAAATGAAGATATTAGACTATTTTATGAATGCAAATGGTAAAGAATGTGATTAAAGGCTCTTTTCCTATTTCAAAAGTTTTAGTTTTCGAGGGTAATAGCTACGTTGTTGAAAAAATGAAGATATTAGACAATTTTATGATTGCACATGGTAAAGAATGTGATTAAAGGCTCATTTCCTATGTAAAAGTTTTAGTTTTCGAGGGTAATAGCTACGTATGTTGAAAAAATGAAGATATTAGACTATTTTATGATTGCAAATGGTAAAGAATGTGATTAAAGGCTCTTTTCCTATTTCAAAAGTTTTAGTTTTAGAGGGTAATAGCTACGTATGTTGAAAAAATGAAGATATTAGACTATTTTATGATTGCAAATGGTAAAGAATGTGATTAAAGGCTCTTTTCCTATTTCAAAAGTTTTAATTTTGTAGGGTAAGAGCTTTGTCTGTGGAAAAAATGAAGATACTAGACTATTTTATGATTGCACATGGTAAAGAATGTGGTTAAAGGCTCTTTTCCTATTTCAAAAGTCTTAGTTTTCGAGGGTAATAGCTACGTATGTTGAAAAAATGAAGATTTTAGACTATTTTATGATTGCACATGGTAAAGAATGTGATTAAAGGCTCTTTTGCTATTTCAAAAGTTTTAGTTTTCGAGGGTAATAGCTACGTATGTTAAAAAAATGAAGATATTAGACTATTTTATGATTGCAAATGGTAAAGAATGTGATTAAAGGCTCTTTTCCTATTTCAAAAGTTTTAGTTTTCGAGGGTAATAGCTACGTATGTTGAAAAAATGAAGATATTAGACTATTTTATGATTGCAAATGGTAAACAATGTGATTAAAGGCTCTTTTCCTATTTCAAAAGTTTTAGTTTTCGAGGGTAAGAGCTTTGTCTGTGGAAAAAATGACGATATTAGACTATTTTATGATTGCACATGGTAAAGAATGTGATTAAAGGCTCTTTTCCTATTTCAAAAGTTTTAGTTTTCGAGGGTAATAGCTACGTATGTTGAAAAAATGAAGATATTAGACTATTTTATGATTGCAAATGGTAAAGAATGTGATTAAAGGCTCTTTTCCTATTTCAAAAGTTTTAGTTTTCGAGGGTAATAGCTACGTATGTTGAAAAAATGAAGATATTAGACTATTTTATGATTGCAAATGGTAAAGAATGTGATTAAAGGCTCTTTTCCTATTTCAAAAGTTTTAGTTTTCGAGGGTAATAGCTACGTATGTTGAAAAAATGAAGATATTAGACTATTTTATGATTGCACATGGTAAAGAATGTGATTAAAGGCTCTTTTCCTATTTCAAAAGTTTTAGTTTTCGAGGGTAATAGCTACGTATGTTGAAAAAATGAAGATATTAGACTATTTTATGATTACAAATGGTAAAGAATGTGATTAAAGGCTCTTTTCCTATTTCAAAAGTTTTAGTTTTCGAGGGTAATAGCTACGTATGTTGAAAAAATGAAGATATTAGACTATTTTATGATTGCAAATGGTAAAGAATGTGATTAAAGGCTCTTTTCCTATTTCAAAAGTTTTAGTTTTCGAGGGTAATAGCTACGTATGTTGAAAAAATGAAGATATTAGACAATTTTATGATTGCAAATGGTAAAGAATGTGATTAAAGGCTCTTTTCCTATTTCAAAAGTTTTAGTTTTCGAGGGTAATAGCTACGTATGTTGAAAAAATGAAGATATTAGACTATTTTATGATTGCACATGGTAAAGAATGTGATTAAAGGCTCTTTTCCTATTTCAAAAGTTTTAGTTTTCGAGGGTAATAGCTACGTATGTTGAAAAAATGAAGATATTAGACTATTTTATGATTGCAAATGGTAAAGAATGTGATTAAAGGCTCTTTTCCTATGTCAAAAGTTTTAGTTTTCGAGGGTAATAGCTACGTCTGTTGAAAAAATGAAGATATTAGACTATTTTATGATTGCAAATGGTAAAGAATGTGATTAAAGGCTCTTTTCCTATTTCAAAAATTTTAGTTTTCGAGGGTAATAGCTACGTATGTTGAAAAAATGAAGATATTAGACTATTTTATGATTGCACATGGTAAAGAATGTGATTAAAGGCTCTTTTATTATTTCAAAAGTTTTAGTTTTCGAGGGTAATAGCTACGTATGTTGAAAAAATGAAGATATTAGACTATTTTATGATTGCAAATGGTAAAGAATGTGATTAAAGGCTCTTTTCCTATTTCAAAAGCTTTAGTTTTCGAGGGTAATAGCTACGTATGTTGAAAAAATGAAGATGTTAGACTATTTTATGATTGCAAATGGTAAAGAATGTGATTAAAGGCTCTTTTCCTATTTTAAAAGTTTTAGTTTTCGAGGGTAATAGCTATGTCTGTTGAAAAAATGAAGATATTAGACTATTTTATGATTGCAAATGGTAAAGAATGTGATTAAAGGCTCTTTTCCTATTTCAAAAATTTTAGTTTTCGAGGGTAATAGCTACGTATGTTGAAAAAATGAAGATATTAGACAATTTTATGATTGCACATGGTAAAGAATGTGATTAAAGGCTCTTTTCCTATTTCAAAAGTTTTAGTTTTCGAGGGTAACAGCTACGTATGTTGAAAAAATGAAGATATTAGACTATTTTATGATTGCAAATGGTAAAGAATGTGATTAAAGGCTCTTTTCCTATTTCAAAAGTTTTAGTTTTCGAGGGTAATAGCTACGTATGTTGAAAAAATGAAGATATTAGACTATTTTATGATTGCAAATGGTAAAGAATGTGATTAAAGGCTCTTTTCCTATTTCAAAAGTTTTAGTTTTCGAGGGTAATAGCTTTGTCTGTGGAAAAAATGAAGATATTAGACTATTTTATGATTGCACATGGTAAAGAATGTGATTAAAGGCTCTTTTATTATTCAAAAGTTTTAGTTTTCGAGGGTAATAGCTACGTATGTTGAAAAAATGAAGATATTAGACTATTTTATGATTGCAAATGGTAAAGAATGTGATTAAAGGCTCTTTTCCTATTTCAAAAGTTTTAGTTTTCGAGGGTAATAGCTACGTATGTTGAAAAAATGAAGATATTAGACAATTTTATGATTGCACATGGTAAAGAATGTGATTAAAGGCTCTTTTCCTATTTCAAAAGTTTTAGTTTTCGAGGGTAATAGCTATGTCTGTTGAAAAAATGAAGATATTAGACTATTTTATGATTGCACATGGTAAAGAATGTGATTAAAGGCTCTTTTCCTATTTCAAAAGTTTCAGTTTTCGAGGGTAATAGCTACGTATGTTGAAAAAATGAAGATATTAGACAATTTTATGATTGCAAATGGTAAAGAATGTGATTAAAGGCTCTTTTCCTATTTCAAAAGTTTTAGTTTTCGAGGGTAATAGCTACGTATGTTGAAAAAATGAAGATATTAGACTATTTTATGATTGCAAATGGTAAAGAATGTGATTAAAGGCTCTTTTCCTATTTCAAAAGTTTTAGTTTTCGAGGGTAATAGCTACGTATGTTGAAAAAATGAAGATATTAGACTATTTTATGATTACAAATGGTAAAGAATGTGATTAAAGGCTCTTTTCCTATTTCAAAAGTTTTAGTTTTCGAGGGTAAGAGCTTTGTCTGTGGAAAAAATGAAGATATTAGACAATTTTATGATTGCACATAGTAAAGAATGTGATTAAAGGCTCTTTTCCTATTTCAAAAGTTTTAGTTTTCGAGGGTAATAGCTACGTATGTTGAAAAAATGAAGATATTAGACAATTTTATGATTGCACATGGTAAAGAATGTGATTAAAGGCTCTTTTCCTATGTCAAAAGTTTTAGTTTTCGAGGGTAATAGCTACGTATGTTGAAAAAATGAAGATATTAGACTATTTTATGATTGCAAATGGTAAAGAATGTGATTAAAGGCTCTTTTCCTATTTCAAAAGTTTTAGTTTTCGAGGGTAATAGCTACGTATGTTGAAAAAATGAAGATATTAGACAATTTTATGATTGCACATGGTAAAGAATGTGATTAAAGGCTCTTTTCCTATGTCAAAAGTTTTAGTTTTCGAGGGTAATAGCTACGTATGTTGAAAAAATGAAGATATTAGACTATTTTATGATTGCAAATGGTAAAGAATGTGATTAAAGGCTCTTTTCCTATTTCAAAAGTTTTAGTTTTCGAGGGTAAGAGCTTTGTCTGTGGAAAAAATGAAGATTTTAGACTATTTTATGATTGCACATGGTAAAGAATGTGATTAAAGGCTCTTTTATTATTTCAAAAGTTTTAGTTTTCGAGGGTAATAGCTACGTATGTTGAAAAAATGAAGATATTAGACTATTTTATGATTGCAAATGGTAAAGAATGTGATTAAAGGCTCTTTTCCTATGTCAAAAGCTTTAGTTTTCGATGGTAATAGCTACGTATGTTGAAAAAATGAAGATGTTAGACTATTTTATGATTGCAAATGGTAAAGAATGTGATTAAAGGCTCTTTTCCTATTTTAAAAGTTTTAGTTTTCGAGGGTAATAGCTATGTCTGTTGAAAAAATGAAGATATTAGACTATTTTATGATTGCAAATGGTAAAGAATGTGATTAAAAGCTCTTTTCCTATTTCAAAAATTTTAGTTTTCGAGGGTAATAGCTACGTATGTTGAAAAAATGAAGATATTAGACAATTTTATGATTGCACATGGTAAAGAATGTGATTAAAGGCTCTTTTCCTATTTCAAAAGTTTCAGTTTTCGAGGGTAACAGCTACGTATGTTGAAAAAATGAAGATATTAGACAATTTTATGATTGCAAATGGTAAAGAATGTGATTAAATGCTCTTTTCCTATTTCAAAAATTTTAGTTTTCGAGGGTAATAGCTACGTATGTTGAAAAAATGAATATATTAGACAAGTTTATGATTGCACAGGGTAAAGAATGTGATTAAAGGCTCTTTTCCTATTTCAAAAGTTTTAGTTTTCGAGGGTAAGAGCTTTGTCTGTGGAAAAAATGAAGATATTAGACTATTTTATGATTGCACATGGTAAAGAATGTGATTAAAGGCTCTTTTATTATTTCAAAAGTTATAGTTTTCGAGGGTAATAGCTACGTATGTTGAAAAAATGAAGATATTAGACTATTTTATGATTGCAAATGGTAAAGAATGTGATTAAAGGCTCTTTTCCTATTTCAAAAATTTTAGTTTTCGAGGGTAATAGCTACGTATGTTGAAAAAATGAAGATATTAGACAATTTTATGATTGCACATGGTAAAGAATGTGATTAAAGGCTCTTTTCCTATGTCAAAAGTTTTAGTTTTCGAGGGTAATAGCTACGTATGTTGAAAAAATGAAGATATTAGACTATTTTATGATTGCAAATGGTAAAGAATGTGATTAAAGGCTCTTTTCCTATTTCAAAAGTTTTAGTTTTAGAGGGTAATAGCTACGTATGTTGAAAAAATGAAGATATTAGACTATTTTATGATTGCAAATGGTAAAGAATGTGATTAAAGGCTCTTTTCCTATTTCAAAAGTTTTAATTTTGTAGGGTAAGAGCTTTGTCTGTGGAAAAAATGAAGATAAAAGACTATTTTATGATTGCAAATGGTAAAGAATGTGATTAAAAGCTCTTTTCCTATTTCAAAAGTTTTAGTTTTCGAGGGTAATAGCTATGTCTGTTGAAAAAATGAAGATATTAGACTATTTTATGATTGTAAATGGTAAAGAATGTGATTAAAGGCTCTTTTCCTATTTCAAAAGTTTTAGTTTTCGAGGGTAATAGCTATGTCGGTTGAAAAAATGAAGATATTAGACTATTTTATGATTGCACATGGTAAAGAATGTGATTAAAGGCTCTTTTCCTATTTCAAAAGTTTTAGTTTTCGAGGGTGATAGCTACGTATGTTGAAAAAATGAAGATATTAGACAATTTTATGATTGCAAATGGTAAAGAATGTGATTAAAGGCTCTTTTCCTATTTTAAAAGTTTTAGTTTTCGAGGGTAATAGCTATGTTTGTTGAAAAAATGAAGATATTAGACTATTTTATGATTGCAAATGGTAAAGAATGTAATTAAAAGCTCTTTTCCTATTTCAAAAATTTTAGTTTTCGAGGGTAATAGCTACGTATGTTAAAAAAATGAAGATATTAGACAATTTTATGATTGCACATGGTAAAGAATGTGATTAAAGGCTTTTTTCCTATTTCAAAAGTTTTAGTTTTCGAGGGTAATAGCTATGTCTGTTGAAAAAATGAAGATATTAGACTATTTTATGATTGCACATGGTAAAGAATGTGATTAAAGGCTCTTTTCCTATTTCAAAAGTTTCAGTTTTCTAGGGTAAAAGCTACGTATGTTGAAAAAATGAAGATATTAGACAATTTTATGATTGCACATGGTAAAGAATGTGATTAAATGCTCTTTTCCTATTTCAAAAATTTTAGTTTTCGAGGGTAATAGCTACGTATGTTGAAAAAATGAATATATTAGACAATTTTATGATTGCACAGGGTAAAGAATGTGATTAAAGGCTCTTTTCCTATTTCAAAAGTTTTAGTTTTCAAGGGTAATAGCTATGTCTGTTGAAAAAATGAAGATATTAGACTATTTTATGATTGCAAATGGTAAAGAATGTGATTAAAGGCTCTTTTCCCATTTCAAAAGTTTTAGTTTTCGAGGGTAATAGCTATGTCGGTTGAAAAAATGAAGATATTAGACTATTTTATGATTGCACATGGTAAAGAATGTGATTAAAGGCTCTTTTCCTATTTCAAAAGTTTCAGTTTTCGAGGGTAACAGCTACGTATGTTAAAAAAATGAAGATATTAGACAATTTTATGATTGCAAATGGTAAAGAATGTGATTAAATGCTCTTTTCCTATTTCAAAAATTTTAGTTTTCGAGGGTAATAGCTACGTATGTTGAAAAAATGAATATATTAGACAATTTTATGATTGCACAGGGTAAAGAATGTGATTAAAGGCTCTTTTCCTATGTCAAAAGTTTTAGTTTTCGAGGGTAATAACTACGTATGTTGAAAAAATGAAGATATTAGACTATTTTATGATTGCAAATGGTAAAGAATGTGATTAAAGGCTCTTTTCCTATTTCAAAAGTTTTAGTTTTCGAGGGTAATAGCTACGTATGTTGAAAAAATGAAGATATTAGACTATTTTATGATTGCAAATGGTAAAGAATGTGATTAAAGGCTCTTTTCCTATTTCAAAAGTTTTAGTTTTCGAGGGTAGAGCTTTGTCTGTGGAAAAAATGAAGATATTAGACTATTTTATGATTGCACATGGTAAAGAATGTGATTAAAGGCTCTTTTATTATTTCAAAAGTTTTAGTTTTCGAGGGTAATAGCTACGTATGTTGAAAAAATGAAGATATTAGACTATTTTATGATTGCAAATGGTAAAGAATGTGATTAAAGGCTCTTTTCCTATTTCAAAAATTTTAGTTTTCGAGGGTAATAGCTACGTATGTTGAAAAAATGAAGATATTAGACAATTTTATGATTGCACATGGTAAAGAATGTGATTAAAGGCTCTTTTCCTATGTCAAAAGTTTTAGTTTTCGAGGGTAATAGCTACGTATGTTGAAAAAATGAAGATATTAGACTATTTTATGATTGCAAATGGTAAAGAATGTGATTAAAGGCTCTTTTCCTATTTCAAAAGTTTTAGTTTTAGAGGGTAATAGCTACGTATGTTGAAAAAATGAAGATATTAGACTATTTTATGATTGCAAATGGTAAAGAATGTGATTAAAGGCTCTTTTCCTATTTCAAAAGTTTTAATTTTGTAGGGTAAGAGCTTTGTCTGTGGAAAAAATGAAGATATTAGACTATTTTATGATTGCACATGGTAAAGAATGTGATTAAAGGCTCTTTTCCTATTTCAAAAGTCTTAGTTTTCGAGGGTAATAGCTACGTATGTTGAAAAAATGAAGATAAAAGACTATTTTATGATTGCAAATGGTAAAGAATGTGATTAAAAGCTCTTTTCCTATTTCAAAAGTTTTAGTTTTCGAGGGTAATAGCTATGTCTGTTGAAAAAATGAAGATATTAGACTATTTTATGATTGCAAATGGTAAAGAATGTGATTAAAGGCTCTTTTCCTATTTCAAAAGTTTTAGTTTTCGAGGGTAATAGCTATGTCGGTTGAAAAAATGAAGATATTAGACTATTTTATGATTGCACATGGTAAAGAATGTGTTTAAAGGCTCTTTTCCTATTTCAAAAGTTTTAGTTTTCGAGGGTGATAGCTACGTATGTTGAAAAAATGAAGATATTAGACAATTTTATGATTGCAAATGGTAAAGAATGTGATTAAAGGCTCTTTTCCTATTTCAAAAATTTTAGTTTTCGAGGGTAATAGCTACGTATGTTAAAAAATGAAAATATTAGACAATTTTATGATTGCACATGTTAAAGAATGTGATTAAAGGCTCTTTTCCTATGTCAAAAGTTTTAGTTTTCGATGGTAATAGCTACGTATGTTGAAAAAATGAAGATATTAGACTATTTTATGATTGCAAATGGTAAAGAATGTGATTAAAGGCTCTTTTCCTATTTTAAAAGTTTTAGTTTTCGAGGGTAATAGCTATGTTTGTTGAAAAAATGAAGATAAAAGACTATTTTATGATTGCAAATGGTAAAGAATGTGATTAAAAGCTCTTTTCCTATTTCAAAAATTTTAGTTTTCGAGGGTAATAGCTACGTATGTTGAAAAAATGAAGATATTAGACAATTTTATGATTGCACATGGTAAAGAATGTGATTAAAGGCTCTTTTCCTATTTCAAAAGTTTTAGTTTTCGAGGGTAATAGCTATGTCTGTTGAAAAAATGAAGATATTAGACTATTTTATGATTGCACATGGTAAAGAATGTGATTAAAGGCTCTTTTCCTATTTCAAAAGTTTCAGTTTTCGAGGGTAAAAGCTACGTATGTTGAAAAAATGAAGATATTAGACAATTTTATGATTGCACATGGTAAAGAATGTGATTAAAGGCTCTTTTCCTATGTCAAAAGTTTTAGTTTTCGAGGGTAATAGCTACGTATGTTGAAAAAATGAAGATATTAGACTATTTTATGATTGCAAATGGTAAAGAATGTGATTAAATGCTCTTTTCCTATTTCAAAAGTTTTAGTTTTCGAGGGTAATAGCTACGTATGTTGAAAAAATGAAGATATTAGACTATTTTATGATTACAAATGGTAAAGAATGTGATTAAAGGCTCTTTTCCTATTTCAAAAGTTTTAGTTTTCGAGGGTAAGAGCTTTGTCTGTGGAAAAAATGAAGATATTAGACAATTTTATGATTGCACATAGTAAAGAATGTGATTAAAGGCTCTTTTCCTATTTCAAAAGTTTTAGTTTTCGAGGGTGATAGCTACGTATGTTGAAAAAATGAAGATATTAGACAATTTTATGATTGCACATGGTAAAGAATGTGATTAAAGGCTCTTTTCCTATGTCAAAAGTTTTAGTTTTCGATGGTAATAGCTACGTATGTTGAAAAAGTGAAGATATTAGACTATTTTATGATTGCAAATGGTAAAGAATGTGATTAAAGGTTCTTTTCCTGTTTTAAAAGTTTTAGTTTTCGAGGGTAATAGCTATGTTTGTTGAAAAAATGAAGATATTAGACTATTTTATGATTGCAAATGGTAAAGAATGTGATTAAAAGCTCTTTTCCTATTTCAAAAATTTTAGTTTTCGAGGGTAATAGCTACGTATGTTGAAAAAATGAAGATATTAGACAATTTTATGATTGCACATGGTAAAGAATGTGATTAAAGGCTCTTTTCCTATTTCAAAAGTTTTAGTTTTCGAGGGTAATAGCTATGTCTGTTGAAAAAATGAAGATATTAGACTATTTTATGATTGCACATGGTAAAGAATGTGATTAAAGGCTCTTTTCCTATTTCAAAAGTTTCAGTTTTCGAGGGTAACAGCTACGTATGTTGAAAAAATGAAGATATTAGACAATTTTATGATTGCACATGGTAAAGAATGTGATTAAAGGCTCTTTTCCTATGTCAAAAGTTTTAGTTTTCGAGGGTAATAGCTACGTATGTTGAAAAAATGAAGATATTAGACTATTTTATGATTGCAAATGGTAAAGAATGTGATTAAAGGCTCTTTTCCTATTTCAAAAGTTTTAGTTTTCGAGGGTAAGAGCTTTGTCTGTGGAAAAAATGAAGATATTAGACTATTTTATGATTGCACATGGTAAAGAATGTGATTAAAGGCTCTTTTATTATTTCAAAAGTTTTAGTTTTCGAGGGTAATAGCTACGTATGTTGAAAAAATGAAGATATTAGACTATTTTATGATTGCAAATGGTAAAGAATGTGATTAAAGGCTCTTTTCCTATGTCAAAAGTTTTAGTTTTCGATGGTAATAGCTACGTATGTTGAAAAAATGAAGATGTTAGACTATTTTATGATTGCAAATGGTAAAGAATGTGATTAAAGGCTCTTTTCCTTTTTTAAAAGTTTTAGTTTTCGAGGGTAATAGCTATGTCTGTTGAAAAAATGAAGATATTAGACTATTTTATGATTGCAAATGGTAAAGAATGTGATTAAAAGCTCTTTTCCTATTTCAAAAATTTTAGTTTTCGAGGGTAATAGCTACGTATGTTGAAAAAATGAAGATATTAGACAATTTTATGATTGCACATGGTAAAGAATGTGATTAAAGGCTCTTTTCCTATTTCAAAAGTTTCAGTTTTCGAGGGTAACAGCTACGTATGTTGAAAAAATGAAGATATTAGACAATTTTATGATTGCAAATGGTAAAGAATGTGATTAAATGCTCTTTTCCTATTTCAAAAATTTTAGTTTTCGAGGGTAATAGCTACGTATGTTGAAAAAATGAATATATTAGACAAGTTTATGATTGCACAGGGTAAAGAATGTGATTAAAGGCTCTTTTCCTATGTCAAAAGTTTTAGTTTTCGAGGGTAATAACTACATATGTTGAAAAAATGAAGATATTAGACTATTTTATGATTGCAAATGTTAAAGAATGTGATTAAAGGCTCTTTTCCTATTTCAAATTTTTAGTTTTCGAGGGTAAGAGCTTTGTCTGTGGAAAAAATGAAGATATTAGACTATTTTATGATTGCACATGGTAAAGAATGTGATTAAAGGCTCTTTTATTATTTCAAAAGTTTTAGTTTTCGAGGGTAATAGCTACGTATGTTGAAAAAATGAAGATATTAGACTATTTTATGATTGTAAATGGTAAAGAATGTGATTAAAGGCTCTTTTCCTATTTCAAAAATTTTAGTTTTCGAGGGTAATAGCTACGTATGTTGAAAAAAATGAAGATATTAGACAATTTTATGATTGCACATGGTAAAGAATGTGATTAAAGGCTCTTTTCCTATGTCAAAAGTTTTAGTTTTCGAGGGTAATAGCTACGTATGTTGAAAAAATGAAGATATTAGACTATTTTATGATTGCAAATGGTAAAGAATGTGATTAAAGGCTCTTTTCCTATTTCAAAAGTTTCAGTTTTCGAGGGTAACAGCTACGTATGTTGAAAAAATGAAGATATTAGACAATTTTATGATTGCACATGGTAAAGAATGTGATTAAAGGCTCTTTTCCTATGTCAAAAGTTTTAGTTTTCGAGGGTAATAGCTACGTATGTTGAAAAAATGAAGATATTAGACTATTTTATGATTGCAAATGGTAAAGAATGTGATTAAAGGCTCTTTTCCTATTTCAAAAGTTTTAGTTTTCGAGGGTAAGAGCTTTGTCTGTGGAAAAAATGAAGATATTAGACTATTTTATGATTGCACATGGTAAAGAATGTGATTAAAGGCTCTTTTATTATTTCAAAAGTTTTAGTTTTCGAGGGTAATAACTACGTATGTTGAAAAAATGAAGATATTAGACTATTTTATGATTGCAAATGGTAAAGAATGTGATTAAAGGCTCTTTTCCTATGTCAAAAGTTTTAGTTTTCGATGGTAATAGCTACGTATGTTGAAAAAATGAAGATGTTAGACTATTTTATGATTGCAAATGGTAAAGAATGTGATTAAAGGCTCTTTTCCTATTTTAAAAGTTTTAGTTTTCGAGGGTAATAGCTATGTCTGTTGAAAAAATGAAGATATTAGACTATTTTATGATTGCAAATGGTAAAGAATGTGATTAAAAGCTCTTTTCCTATTTCAAAAATTTTAGTTTTCGAGGGTAATAGCTACGTATGTTGAAAAAATGAAGATATTAGACAATTTTATTATTGCACATGGTAAAGAATGTGATTAAAGGCTCTTTTCCTATGTCAAAAGTTTTAGTTTTCGAGGGTAATAACTACATATGTTGAAAAAATGAAGATATTAGACTATTTTATGATTGCAAATGGTAAAGAATGTGATTAAAGGCTCTTTTCCTATTTCAAAAGTTTTAGTTTTCGAGGGTAAGAGCTTTGTCTGTGGAAAAAATGAAGATATTAGACTATTTTATGATTGCACATGGTAAAGAATGTGATTAAAGGCTCTTTTATTATTTCAAAAGTTTTAGTTTTCGAGGGTAATAGCTACGTATGTTGAAAAAATGAAGATATTAGACTATTTTATGATTGCAAATGGTAAAGAATGTGATTAAAGGCTCTTTTCCTATTTCAAAAATTTTAGTTTTCGAGGGTAATAGCTACGTATGTTGAAAAAATGAAGATATTAGACAATTTTATGATTGCACATGGTAAAGAATGTGATTAAAGGCTCTTTTCCTATGTCAAAAGTTTTAGTTTTCGAGGGTAATAGCTACGTATGTTGAAAAAATGAAGATATTAGACTATTTTATGATTGCAAATGGTAAAGAATGTGATTAAAGGCTCTTTTCCTATTTCAAAAGTTTTAGTTTTAGAGGGTAATAGCTACGTATGTTGAAAAAATGAAGATATTAGACTATTTTATGATTGCAAATGGTAAAGAATGTGATTAAAGGCTCTTTTCCTATTTCAAAAGTTTTAATTTTGTAGGGTAAGAGCTTTGTCTGTGGAAAAAATGAAGATAAAAGACTATTTTATGATTGCAAATGGTAAAGAATGTGATTAAAAGCTCTTTTCCTATTTCAAAAGTTTTAGTTTTCGAGGGTAATAGCTATGTCGGTTGAAAAAATGAAGATATTAGACTATTTTATGATTGCACATGGTAAAGAATGTGATTAAAGGCTCTTTTCCTATTTCAAAAGTTTTAGTTTTCGAGGGTGATACCTACGTATGTTGAAAAAATGAAGATATTAGACAATTTTATGATTGCAAATGGTAAAGAATGTGATTAAAGGCTCTTTTCCTATTTTAAAAGTTTTAGTTTTCGAGGGTAATAGCTATGTTTGTTGAAAAAATGAAGATATTAGACTATTTTATGATTGCAAATGGTAAAAAATGTGATTAAAAGCTCTTTTCCTATTTCAAAAATTTTAGTTTTCGAGGGTAATAGCTACGTATGTTAAAAAAATGAAGATATTAGACAATTTTATGATTGCACATGGTAAAGAATGTGATTAAAGGCTTTTTTCCTATTTCAAAAGTTTTAGTTTTCGAGGGTAATAGCTATGTCTGTTGAAAAAATGAAGATATTAGACAATTTTATGATTGCACATGGTAAAGAATATGATTAAAGGCTCTTTTCCTATGTCAAAAGTTTTAGTTTTCGAGGGTAATAGCTACGTATGTTGAAAAAATGAAGATATTAGACTATTTGATGATTGCAAATGGTAAAGAATGTGATTAAATGCTCTTTTCCTATTTCAAAAGTTTTAGTTTTCGAGGGTAATAGCTACGTATGTTGAAAAAATGAAGATATTAGACTATTTTATGATTGCAAATGGTAAAGAATGTGATTAAAGGCTCTTTTCCTATTTCAAAAGTTTTAGTTTTCGAGGGTAAGAGCTTTGTCTGTGGAAAAAATGAAGATATTAGACAATTTTATGATTGCACATAGTAAAGAATGTGATTAAAGGCTCTTTTCCTATTTCAAAAGTTTTAGTTTTCGAGGGTGATAGCTACGTATGTTGAAAAAATGAAGATATTAGACAATTTTATGATTGCAAATGGTAAAGAATGTGATTAAAGGCTCTTTTCCTATTTCAAAAGTCTTAGTTTTCGAGGATAATAGCTACATATGTTGAAAAAATGAAGATAAAAGACTATTTTATGATTGCAAATGGTAAAGAATGTGATTAAAAGCTCTTTTCCTATTTCAAAAGTTTTAGTTTTCGAGGGTAATAGCTATGTCTGTTGAAAAAATGAAGATATTAGACTATTTTATGATTGCAAATGGTAAAGAATGTGATTAAAGGCTCTTTTCCCATTTCAAAAGTTTTAGTTTTCGAGGGTAATAGCTATGTCGGTTGAAAAAATGAAGATATTAGACTATTTTATGATTGCACATGGTAAAGAATGTGATTAAAGGCTCTTTTCCTATTTCAAAAGTTTTAGTTTTCGAGGGTGATAGCTACGTATGTTGAAAAAATGAAGATATTAGACAATTTTATGATTGCAAATGGTAAAGAATGTGATTAAAGGCTCTTTTCCTATTTCAAAAATTTTAGTTTTCGAGGGTAATAGCTACGTATGTTGAAAAAAATGAAAATATTAGACAATTTTATGATTGCACATGGTAAAGAATGTGATTAAAGGCTCTTTTCCTATGTCAAAAGTTTTAGTTTTCGATGGTAATAGCTACGTATGTTGAAAAAATGAAGATATTAGACTATTTTATGATTGCAAATGGTAAAGAATGTGATTAAAGGCTCTTTTCCTATTTTAAAAGTTTTAGTTTTCGAGGGTAATAGCTATGTTTGTTGAAAAAATGAAGATATTAGACTATTTTATGATTGCAAATGGTAAAGAATGTGATTAAAAGCTCTTTTCCTATTTCAAAAATTTTAGTTTTCGAGGGTAATAGCTACGTATGTTGAAAAAATGAAGATATTAGACAATTTTATGATTGCACATGGTAAAGAATGTGATTAAAGGCTCTTTTCCTATTTCAAAAGTTTTAGTTTTCGAGGGTAATAGCTATGTCTGTTGAAAAAATGAAGATATTAGACTATTTTATTATTGCACATGGTAAAGAATGTGATTAAAGGCTCTTTTCCTATTTCAAAAGTTTCAGTTTTCGAGGGTAAAAGCTACGTATGTTGAAAAAATGAAGATATTAGACAATTTTATGATATCACATGGTAAAGAATGTGATTAAAGGCTCTATTCCTATGTCAAAAGTTTTAGTTTTCGAGGGTAATAGCTACGTATGTTGAAAAAATGAAGATATTAGACTATTTTATGATTGCAAATGGTAAAGAATGTGATTAAATGCTCTTTTCCTATTTCAAAAGTTTTAGTTTTCGAGGGTAATAGCTACGTATGTTGAAAAAATGAAGATATTAGACTATTTTATGATTACAAATGGTAAAGAATGTGATTAAAGGCTCTTTTCCTATTTCAAAAGTTTTAGTTTTTGAGGGTAAGAGCTTTGTCTGTGGAAAAAATGAAGATATTAGACAATTTTATGATTGCACATAGTAAAGAATGTGATTAAAGGCTCTTTTCCTATTTCAAAAGTTTTAGTTTCGAGGGTGATAGCTACGTATGTTGAAAAAATGAAGATATTAGACAATTTTATGATTGCACATGGTAAAGAATGTGATTAAAGGCTCTTTTCCTATGTCAAAAGTTTTAGTTTTCGATGGTAATAGCTACGTATGTTGAAAAAGTGAAGATATTAGACTATTTTATGATTGCAAATGGTAAAGAATGTGATTAAAGGTTCTTTTCCTGTTTTAAAAGTTTTAGTTTTCGAGGGTAATAGCTATGTTTGTTGAAAAAATGAAGATATTAGACTATTTTATGATTGCAAATGGTAAAGAATGTGATTAAAAGCTCTTTTCCTATTTCAAAAATTTTAGTTTTCGAGGGTAATAGCTACGTATGTTGAAAAAATGAAGATATTAGACAATTTTATGATTGCACATGGTAAAGAATGTGATTAAAGGCTCTTTTCCTATTTCAAAAGTTTTAGTTTTCGAGGGTAATAGCTATGTCTGTTGAAAAAATGAAGATATTAGACTATTTTATGATTGCACATGGTAAAGAATGTGATTAAAGGCTCTTTTCCTATTTCAAAAGTTTCAGTTTTCGAGGGTAACAGCTACGTATGTTGAAAAAATGAAGATATTAGACAATTTTATGATTGCACATGGTAAAGAATGTGATTAAAGGCTCTTTTCCTATGTCAAAAGTTTTAGTTTTCGAGGGTAATAGCTACGTATGTTGAAAAAATGAAGATATTAGACTATTTTATGATTGCAAATGGTAAAGAATGTGATTAAAGGCTCTTTTCCTATTTCAAAAGTTTTAGTTTTCGAGGGTAAGAGCTTTGTCTGTGGAAAAAATGAAGATATTAGACTATTTTATGATTGCACATGGTAAAGAATGTGATTAAAGGCTCTTTTATTATTTCAAAAGTTTTAGTTTTCGAGGGTAATAGCTACGTATGTTGAAAAAATGAAGATATTAGACTATTTTATGATTGCAAATGGTAAAGAATGTGATTAAAGGCTCTTTTCCTATGTCAAAAGTTTTAGTTTTCGATGGTAATAGCTACGTATGTTGAAAAAATGAAGATGTTAGACTATTTTATGATTGCAAATGGTAAAGAATGTGATTAAAGGCTCTTTTCCTTTTTTAAAAGTTTTAGTTTTCGAGGGTAATAGCTATGTCTGT
Source organism: Artemia franciscana (assembly GCF_032884065.1). Classification (NCBI taxonomy): domain Eukaryota; kingdom Metazoa; phylum Arthropoda; class Branchiopoda; order Anostraca; family Artemiidae; genus Artemia; species Artemia franciscana. Next base: position 20,071 of record NW_027065376.1, read on the forward strand.
TGAAAAAATGAAGATATTAGACTATTTTATGATTGCAAATGGTAAAGAATGTGATTAAAAGCTCTTTTCCTATTTCAAAAATTTTAGTTTTCGAGGGTAATAGCTACGTATGTTGAAAAAATGAAGATATTAGACAATTTTATGATTGCACATGGTAAAGAATGTGATTAAAGGCTCTTTTCCTATTTCAAAAGTTTCAGTTTTCGAGGGTAACAGCTACGTATGTTGAAAAAATGAAGATATTAGACAATTTTATGATTGCAAATGGTAAAGAATGTGATTAAATGCTCTTTTCCTATTTCAAAAATTTTAGTTTTCGAGGGTAATAGCTACGTATGTTGAAAAAATGAATATATTAGACAAGTTTATGATTGCACAGGGTAAAGAATGTGATTAAAGGCTCTTTTCCTATGTCAAAAGTTTTAGTTTTCGAGGGTAATAACTACATATGTTGAAAAAATGAAGATATTAGACTATTTTATGATTGCAAATGGTAAAGAATGTGATTAAAGGCTCTTTTCCTATTTCAAATTTTTAGTTTTCGAGGGTAAGAGCTTTGTCTGTGGAAAAAATGAAGATATTAGACTATTTTATGATTGCACATGGTAAAGAATGTGATTAAAGGCTCTTTTATTATTTCAAAAGTTTTAGTTTTCGAGGGTAATAGCTACGTATGTTGAAAAAATGAAGATATTAGACTATTTTATGATTGCAATTGGTAAAGAATGTGATTAAAGGCTCTTTTCCTATTTCAAAAATTTTAGTTTTCGAGGGTAATAGCTACGTATGTTGAAAAAATGAAGATATTAGACAATTTTATGATTGCACATGGTAAAGAATGTGATTAAAGGCTCTTTTCCTATGTCAAAAGTTTTAGTTTTCGAGGGTAATAGCTACGTATGTTGAAAAAATGAAGATATTAGACTATTTTATGATTGCAAATGGTAAAGAATGTGATTAAAGGCTCTTTTCCTATTTCAAAAGTTTCAGTTTTCGAGGGTAACAGCTACGTATGTTGAAAAAATGAAGATATTATACAATTTTATGATTGCACATGGTAAAGAATGTGATTAAAGGCTCTTTTCCTATGTCAAAAGTTTTAGTTTTCGAGGGTAATAGCTACGTATGTTGAAAAAATGAAGATATTAGACTATTTTATGATTGCAAATGGTAAAGAATGTGATTAAAGGCTCTTTTCCTATTTCAAAAGTTTTAGTTTTCGAGGGTAAGAGCTTTGTCTGTGGAAAAAATGAAGATATTAGACTATTTTATGATTGCACATGGTAAAGAATGTGATTAAAGGCTCTTTTATTATTTCAAAAGTTTTAGTTTTCGAGGGTAATAACTACGTATGTTGAAAAAATGAAGATATTAGACTATTTTATGATTGCAAATGGTAAAGAATGTGATTAAAGGCTCTTTTCCTATGTCAAAAGTTTTAGTTTTCGATGGTAATAGCTACGTATGTTGAAAAAATGAAGATGTTAGACTATTTTATGATTGCAAATGGTAAAGAATGTGATTAAAGGCTCTTTTCCTATTTTAAAAGTTTTAGTTTTCGAGGGTAATAGCTATGTCTGTTGAAAAAATGAAGATATTAGACTATTTTATGATTGCAAATGGTAAAGAATGTGATTAAAAGCTCTTTTCCTATTTCAAAAATTTTAGTTTTCGAGGGTAATAGCTACGTATGTTGAAAAAATGAAGATATTAGACAATTTTATTATTGCACATGGTAAAGAATGTGATTAAAGGCTCTTTTCCTATGTCAAAAGTTTTAGTTTTCGAGGGTAATAACTACATATGTTGAAAAAATGAAGATATTAGACTATTTTATGATTGCAAATGGTAAAGAATGTGATTAAAGGCTCTTTTCCTATTTCAAAAGTTTTAGTTTTCGAGGGTAAGAGCTTTGTCTGTGGAAAAAATGAAGATATTAGACTATTGTATGATTGCACATGGTAAAGAATGTGATTAAAGGCTCTTTTATTATTTCAAAAGTTTTAGTTTTCGAGGGTAATAGCTACGTATGTTGAAAAAATGAAGATATTAGACTATTTTATGATTGCAAATGGTAAAGAATGTGATTAAAGGCTCTTTC